>NW_026904061.1:0-191721 GCF_024500275.1 Phycodurus eques
AGCTAGTGGGCTAAGATTTGAAACAAACGATCGGTGGGAATCCAGCTTTCAGGGGAGGCCTCCCCCCGAGTCTCTGGACGGCTGTGGGGGCGAAGCGGCGAGCGTTCAAAGCACTCGGTTTCGCTCCAGTAGTAGGCCTTTTATTGACTAAATTGTAACATGACGACCTAATGTGACTTTGGCAGGACTTTTTAGCGCTTACTTTGTCAGCTACTGGGCTAAGATTTGAAACAAACTGATCGGTGGGAATCCAGCTTTCAGGGGAGGCCTCTCCCCGAGTCTCTGGACGGCTGTGGGGCCGAACGGCGAGCGTCTCCAAGCACTCGGTTTCGCTCCAGTAGTAGGCCTTTATTGACTAAATTGTAACATGACGACCTATGTGACTTTTGGCAGGACTTTTTAGCGCCTACTTTTGAGCTAGTGGCGCTAAGATTTGAAACAAACGATCGGTGGGAATCCAGCTTTCAGGGGAGTCCTCCCCCGAGTCTCTGGAATGGCTGTGGGCCGAGCGGCGAGCGTTAAAGCACTCAGTTTCGCTCAAGTAGTAGGCTTTTATTGACTAAATTGTAACATGACGACCTATGTGACTTTGGCAGGACTTTTTAGCGCTTACGTTTGAGCTAGTGGGTTAAGATTTGAAACAAACGATCGGTGGGAATCCAGCTTTCAGGGGAGGCCTCCCCCGAGTCTCTGGACGGCTGTGGGGGCGAACGGCGAGAGTCTAAGCACTCTGTTTCTCTCCAGTAGTTGGCCTTTATTGAGTAAATTGTAACATGACGACCTATGTGATTTAGGCAGGACTTTTTAGCGCCTACTTTTGAGCTAGTGGGCTAAGATTTGAAACAAACGATCGGTGGGAAACCAGCTTTCAGGGGAGGCCTCCCCCGAGTCTCTGGACGGCTGTGGGGCCGAGCAGCGAGCGTTAAAGCACTCAGTTTCGCTCAAGTACCATGACGACCGATTTGACTTCGGCACGACTTTAGGTCGCTTAATTTCTGCCTTGCGGGCTAGGAATTTACACAGACAAGCCTTGGGAATCCAGCTTTAAAGGGAGGCCTCTTCCAAGCCTCTCGGAGCTCGTGAGGCCGAACGGCGAGCGTCAAAGCACTCGGTTTCGCTCCAGTAGTAGGCTTTTATTGACTAAATTGTAACATGACGACCTATGTGATTTTGGCAGGACTTTGTAGCGCTTACTTTTGAGCTAGTGGGCTAAGATTTGAAACAAACGATCGGTGGGAATCCAGCTTTCAGGGGAGGCCTCCCCCGAGTCTCTGGACGGCTGTGGGGGCGAACGGCGAGCGTCAAAGCACTCGGTTTCGCTCCAGTAGTAGGCCTTTATTGACTAAATTGTAACATGACAACCTATGTGACTTTGGGAGGACTTTTTAGCGCTTACTTTTGACCTAGTGCGCTAAGATTTGAAACAAACGATCGGTGGGAATCCAGCTTTCAGGGGAGTCCCTCCCCCGAGTCTCTGGAAGGCTGTGGGGCCGAGCGGCGAGCGTTAAAGCACTCAGTTTCGCTCAAGTAGTAGGCTTTTATTGACTAAATTGTAACATGACGACCTATGTGATTTTGGCAGGACTTTTTAGCGCTTACGTTTGAGCTAGTGGGTTAAGATTTGAAACAAATGATCGGTGGGAATCCAGATTTCAGGGGAGGCCTCCCCCGAGTCTCTGGGCGGCTGTGGGGGCGAACGGTGAGAGTCTAAGCACTCGGTTTCTCTCCAGTAGTTGGCCTTTATTGAGTAAATTGTAACATGACGACCTATGTGATTTAGGCAGGACTTTTTAGCGCCTACTTTTGAGCTAGTGGGCTAAGATTTGAAACAAACGATCGGTGGGAAACCAGCTTTCAGGGGAGGCCTCCCCCGAGTCTCTGGACGGCTGTGGGGCCGAGCGGCGAGCGTTAAAGCACTCAGTTTCGGTCCAGTCAGAGGCCTTTATTGACTAAATTGTAACATGACGACCTATGTGATTTTGGCAGGACTTTTTAGCGCCTACTTTTCAGCTACTGGGCTAAGATTTGAAATAAACGATCGGTGGGAATCCAGCTTTCAGGGGAGGCCTCTTCCAAGCCTCTCAGAGGTCGTGGGGCCGAGCGGCGAGCGTCAAAGCATTCGGTTTCTCTCCAGTAGTAGGCCTTTATTGACTAAATTGTAACATGACAACCTATGTGATTTTGGCAGGACTTTTTTGCGCCTACTTTTCAGCTACTGGGCTAAGATTTGAAACAAACGATCGGTGGGAATCCAGCTTTCAGGGGAGGCCTCCCCCGAGTCTCTGTACGGCTGTGGGGCCGAGCGGCGAGCGTTAAAGCACTCAGTTTCGCTCGAGTACCATGACGACCGATTTGACTTTGGCACAGACTTTAGGTCGCTTAATTTCTGCCTAGCGGGCTAAGGAATTCACACAGACAAGCCTTGGGAATCCAGCTTTCAGGGGAGGCCTCTCCAAGGCTCTCGGAGGTAGTGGGGCCGAACGGCGAGCGTCATAGCACTCGGTTTCTTTCCAGTAGTAGGCCTTTATTGACTAAATTGTAACATGACGACCTATGTGACTTTGGCAAGACTTTTTAGCGCCTACTTTTGAGCTAGTGGGCTAAGATTTGAAACAAACGATTGGTGGGAATCCAGCTTTCAGGGGAGGCCTCCCCCGAATCTCTGGACGGCTGTGGGGCCGAACGGTGAGCGTCAAAGCACTCGGTTTAACATGACGACCTATGTGATTTTGGCAGGACTTTTTAGCGCCTACTTTTGAGCTAGTGGCTAAGATTTGAAACAAACGATCGGTGGGAAACCAGCTTTCAGGGGAGTTTTTTAGGTCCAGTCAGAGGCCTTTATTGACTAAATGTAACTGACGACCTATTGTGATTTTTGTCCGCAGGACTTTTTTAAGCGCCTACTTTTTTCAGCTACTGTGGCTAAAAGATTTGAAACAAACGATCGGTGGGAAGCCAGCTTTCAGGGGAGGCCCTCTTCCAGCCTCTCGGAGGTCGTGGGCACAGAACGCGAGCGTCAAAGCACTCTGTTTTCGCTCCGTAGTAGCTTTTTATTGACTAAATTTTAACATGACGACCTATGTGAAACTTTGGCAGGGCTTGTTAGCGCTTACTTTGACTATTGGGCTAAGATTTGAAACAAACGATCGGTGGGAAGCCAGCTTCAGGGAGGCCTCCCCCGATTCTCTGCACCGGCCTGTGGGGGCGAAACGGCGAGCGTCAAAGCACTCGGTTTCGCTCCAGAGTTGACCTTTATTGAGTAAATTGTAACATGACGACCTGTGTGATTTTGCAGGACTTTTTAGCGCCTACTTTTCAGCTACTGGGCTAAGATTTGAAATAAACGATCGGTGGGAATCCAGCTTTCAGGGGAGGCCTCTTCCAAGCCTCTCAGAGGTCGTGGGGCCGAGCGGCGAGCGTCAAAGCATTCGGTTTCTCTCCAGTAGTAGGCCTTTATTGACTAAATTGTAACATGACAACCTATGTGATTTTGGCAGGACTTTTTTGCGCCTACTTTTCAGCTACTGGGCTAAGATTTGAAACAAACGATCGGTGGGAATCCAGCTTTCAGGGGAGGCCTCCCCCGAGTCTCTGTATGGCTGTGGGGCCGAGCGGCGAGCGTTAAAGCACTCAGTTTCGCTCGAGTACCATGACGACCGATTTGACTTTGGCACAACTTTAGGTCGCTTAATTTCTGCCTAGCGGGCAAGGAATTCACACAGACATGCCTTGGGAATCCAGCTTTCAGGGGAGGCCTCTTCCAAGGCTCTCGGAGGTAGTGGGGCCGAACGGCGAGCGTCAAAGCACTCGGTTTCTTTCCAGTAGTAGGCCTTTATTGACTAAATTGTAACATGACGACCTATGTGACTTTGGCAAGACTTTTTAGCGCCTACTTTTGAGCTAGTGGGCTAAGATTTGAAACAAACGATCGGTGGGAATCCAGCTTTCAGGGGAGGCCTCCCCCGAATCTCTGGACGGCTGTGGGGCCGAACGGTGAGCGTCAAAGCACTCGGTTTCTCTCCAGTCGTAGGCCTTTATTGACTAAATTGTAACATGACGACCTATGTGATTTTGGCAGGGCTTTTTAGCGCCTACTTTTCAGCTACTGGGCTAAGATTTGAAACAAACGATCGGTGGGAATTCAGCTTTCAGGGGAGTCCTCCCCCGAGTCTCTGGACGGCTGTGGGGCCGAGCGGCGAGCGTCAAAGTACTCGGTTTCTCTCCAGTCATAGGCCTTTATTGACTAAATTGTAACATGACGACCTATGTGATTTTGGCAGGACTTTTTAGCGCCTACTTTTCAGCTACTGGGCTAAGATTTGAAACAAACGATCGGTGGGAAGCCAGCTTTCAGGGGAGGCCTCTTCCAAGCCTCTCGGAGGTCGTGGGCCCGAACGGCGAGCGTCAAAGCACTCTGTTTCGCTCCAGTAGTAGGCTTTTATTGACTAAATTGTAACATGACGACCTATGTGACTTTGGCAGGGCTTTTTAGCGCTTACTTTTGAGCTAGTGGGCTAAGATTTGAAACAAACGATCGGTGGGAAGCCAGCTTTCAGGGGAGGCCTCCCCCGAGTCTCTGCACGGCTGTGGGGGCGAACGGCGAGCGTCAAAGCACTCGGTTTCTCTCCAGTAGTTGACCTTTATTGAGTAAATTGTAACATGACGACCTGTGTGATTTTGGCAGGACTTTTTAGCGCCTACTTTTCAGCTACTGGGCTAAGATTTGAAATAAACGATCGGTGGGAATCCAGCTTTCAGGGGAGGCCTCTTCCAAGCCTCTCAGAGGTCGTGGGGCCGAGCGGCGAGCGTCAAAGCATTCGGTTTCTCTCCAGTAGTAGGCCTTTATTGACTAAATTGTAACATGACAACCTATGTGATTTTGGCAGGACTTTTTTGCGCCTACTTTTCAGCTACTGGGCTAAGATTTGAAACAAACGATCGGTGGGAATCCAGCTTTCAGGGGAGGCCTCCCCCGAGTCTCTGTACGGCTGTGGGGCCGAGCGGCGAGCGTTAAAGCACTCAGTTTCGCTCGAGTACCATGACGACCGATTTGACTTTGGCACAACTTTAGGTCGCTTAATTTCTGCCTAGCGGGCAAGGAATTCACACAGACATGCCTTGGGAATCCAGCTTTCAGGGGAGGCCTCTTCCAAGGCTCTCGGAGGTAGTGGGGCCGAACGGCGAGCGTCAAAGCACTCGGTTTCTTTCCAGTAGTAGGCCTTTATTGACTAAATTGTAACATGACGACCTATGTGACTTTGGCAAGACTTTTTAGCGCCTACTTTTGAGCTAGTGGGCTAAGATTTGAAACAAACGATCGGTGGGAATCCAGCTTTCAGGGGAGGCCTCCCCCGAATCTCTGGACGGCTGTGGGGCCGAACGGTGAGCGTCAAAGCACTCGGTTTCTCTCCAGTCGTAGGCCTTTATTGACTAAATTGTAACATGACGACCTATGTGATTTTGGCAGGGCTTTTTAGCGCCTACTTTTCAGCTACTGGGCTAAGATTTGAAACAAACGATCGGTGGGAATTCAGCTTTAAGGGGAGTCCTCCCCCGAGTCTCTGGACGGCTGTGGGGCCGAGCGGCGAGCGTCAAAGTACTCGGTTTCTCTCCAGTCATAGGCCTTTATTGACTAAATTGTAACATGACGACCTATGTGATTTTGGCAGGACTTTTTAGCGCCTACTTTTCAGCTACTGGGCTAAGATTTGAAACAAACGATCAGTGGGAATCAAGCTTTCAGGGGAGTCCTCCCCCGAGTCTCTGGATGGTTGTGGGGCCGAGCGGCGAGCTTTAAAGCACTCAGTTTCGCTCGAGTACCATGACGACCGATTTGACTTCGGCACGACTTTAGGTCGCTTAATTTCAGCCTAGCGGGCTAGGAATTCATACAGACAATCCTTGGGAATCCAGCTTTCAGGGGATGCCACTTCCAAGCCTCTCAGAGGTCGTGGGGCCTAACGGCGAGCGTCAAAGCACTCGGTTTCGGTCCAGTAGGAGGCCTTTATTGACTAAATTGTAACATGACGACCTATGTGATTTTGGCAGGACTTTTTAGCGCTTACTTTTGAGCTAGTGGGCTAAGATTTGAAACAAACGATCGGTGGGAAACCAGCTTTCAGGGGAGGCCTCCCCCGAGTCTCTGGACGGCTGTGGGGCCGAGCAGCGAGCGTTAAAGCACTCAGTTTCGCTCAAGTACCATGACGACCGATTTGACTTAGGCACGACTTTAGGTCGCTTAATTTCTGCCTTGCGGGCTAGGAATTTACACAGACAAGCCTTGGGAATCCAGCTTTAAAGGGAGGCCTCTTCCAAGCCTCTCGGAGCTCGTGAGGCCGAACGGCGAGCGTCAAAGCACTCTGTTTCGCTCCAGTAGTAGGCTTTTATTGACTAAATTGTAACATGACGACCTATGTGATTTTGGCAGGACTTTGTAGCGCTTACTTTTGAGCTAGTGGGCTAAGATTTGAAACAAACGATCGGTGGGAATCCAGCTTTCAGGGGAGGCCTCCCCCGAGTCTCTGGACGGCTGTGGGGGCGAACGGCGAGCGTCAAAGCACTCTGTTTCGCTCCAGTAGTAGGCTTTTATTGACTAAATTGTAACATGACGACCTATGTGACTTTGGCAGGACTTTTTAGCGCTTACTTTTGAGCTAGTGGGCTAAGATTTGAAACAAACGATCGGTGGGAATCCAGCTTTCAGGGGAGGCCTCCCCCGAGTCTCTGGACGGCTGTGGGGGCGAACGGCGACCGTCAAAGCACTCGGTTTCGCTCCAGTAGTAGGCCTTTATTGACTAAATTGTAACATGACAACCTATGTGACTTTGGGAGGACTTTTTAGCGCTTACTTTTGACCTAGTGCGCTAAGATTTGAAACAAACGATCGGTGGGAATCCAGCTTTCAGGGGAGTCCTCCCCCGAGTCTCTGGAAGGCTGTGCGGCCGAGCGGCGAGGGTTAAAGCACTCAGTTTCGCTCAAGTAGTAGGCTTTTATTGACTAAATTGTAACATGACGACCTATGTGACTTTGGCAGGACTTTTTAGCGCTTACGTTTGAGCTAGTGGGTTAAGATTTGAAACAAACGATCGGTGGGAATCCAGCTTTCAGGGGAGGCCTCCCCCGAGTCTCTGGACGGCTGTGGGGGCGAACGGCGAGAGTCTAAGCACTCGGTTTCTCTCCAGTAGTTGGCCTTTATTGAGTAAATTGTAACATGACGACCTATGTGATTTAGGCAGGACTTTTTAGCGCCTACTTTTGAGCTAGTGGGCTAAGATTTGAAACAAACGATCGGTGGGAAACCAGCTTTCAGGGGAGGCCTCCCCCGAGTCTCTGGACGGCTGTGGGGCCGAGCAGCGAGCGTTAAAGCACTCAGTTTCGCTCAAGTACCATGACGACCGATTTGACTTCGGCACGACTTTAGGTCGCTTAATTTCTGCCTTGCGGGCTAGGAATTTACACAGACAAGCCTTGGGAATCCAGCTTTAAAGGGAGGCCTCTTCCAAGCCTCTCGTAGCTCGTGAGGCCGAACGGCGAGCGTCAAAGCACTCGGTTTCGCTCCAGTAGTAGGCTTTTATTGACTAAATTGTAACATGACAACCTATGTGACTTTGGCAGGACTTTTTAGCGCTTACTTTTTACCTAGTGGGCTAAGATTTGAAACAAACGATCGGTGGGAAACCAGCTTTCAGGGGAGGCCTCCCCCGAGTCTCTGGACGGCTGTGGGGCCGAGCGGCGAGCGTTAAAGCACTCAGTTTCGGTCCAGTCAGAGGCCTTTATTGACTAAATTGTAACATGACGACCTATGTGATTTTGGCAGGACATTTTTAGCGCCTACTTTTCAGCTACTGGGCTAAGATTTGAAACAAACGATCGGTGGGAAGCCAGCTTTCAGGGGAGGCCTCTTCCAAGCCTCTCGGAGGTCGTGGGCCCAAACGGCGAGCGTCAAAGCACTCGGTTTCGCTCCAGTAGTAGGCTTTTATTGACTAAATTGTAACATGACGACCTATGTGACTTTGGCAGGACTTTTTAGCGCTTACTTTTGAGCTAGTGGGCTAAGATTTGAAACAAACGATCGGTGGGAAGCCAGCTTTCAGGGGAGGCCTCCCCCGAGTCTCTGCACGGCTGTGGGGGCGAACGGCGAGCGTCAAAGCACTCGGTTTCTCTCCAGTAGTTGACCTTTATTGAGTAAATTGTAACATGACGACCTGTGTGATTTTGGCAGGACTTTTTAGCGTCTACTTTTCAGCTACTGGGCTAAGATTTGAAATAAACGATCGGTGGGAATCCAGCTTTCAGGGGAGGCCTCTTCCAAGCCTCTCAGAGGTCGTGGGGCCGAGCGGCGAGCGTCAAAGCATTCGGTTTCTCTCCAGTAGTAGGCCTTTATTGACTAAATTGTAACATGACAACCTATGTGATTTTGGCAGGACTTTTTTGCGCCTACTTTTCAGCTACTGGGCTAAGATTTGAAACAAACGATCGGTGGGAATCCAGCTTTCAGGCGAGGCCTCCCCCGAGTCTCTGTACGGCTGTGGGGCCGAGCGGCGAGCGTTAAAGCACTCAGTTTCGCTCGAGTACCATGACGACCGATTTGACTTTGGCACAACTTTAGGTCGCTTAATTTCTGCCTCGCGGGCAAGGAATTCACACAGACAAGCCTTGGGAATCCAGCTTTCAGGGGAGGCCTCTTCCAAGGCTCTCGGAGGTAGTGGGGCCGAACGGCGAGCGTCATAGCACTCGGTTTCTTTCCAGTAGTAGGCCTTTATTGACTAAATTGTAACATGACGACCTATGTGACTTTGGCAAGACTTTTTAGCGCCTACTTTTGAGCTAGTGGGCTAAGATTTGAAACAAACGATCGGTGGGAATCCAGCTTTCAGGGGAGGCCTCCCCCGAATCTCTGGACGGCTGTGGGGCCGAACGGTGAGCGTCAAAGCACTCGGTTTCTCTCCAGTCGTAGGCCTTTATTGACTAAATTGTAACATGACGACCTATGTGATTTTGGCAGGACTTTTTAGCGCCTACTTTTGAGCTAGTGGGCTAAGATTTGAAACAAACGATCGGTGGGAAACCAGCTTTCAGGGGAGGCCTCCCCCGAGTCTCTGGACGGCTGTGGGGCCGAGCGGCGAGCGTTAAAGCACTCAGTTTCGGTCCAGTCAGAGGCCTTTATTGACTAAATTGTAACATGACGACCTATGTGATTTTGGCAGGACTTTTTAGCGCCTACTTTTCAGCTACTGGGCTAAGATTTGAAACAAACGATCGGTGGGAAGCCAGCTTTCAGGGGAGGCCTCTTCCAAGCCTCTCGGAGGTCGTGGGCCCGAACGGCGAGCGTCAAAGCACTCGGTTTCGCTCCAGTAGTAGGCTTTTATTGACTAAATTGTAACATGACGACCTATGTGACTTTGGCAGGACTTTTTAGCGCTTACTTTTGAGCTAGTGGGCTAAGATTTGAAACAAACGATTGGTGGGAAGCCAGCTTTCAGGGGAGGCCTCCCCCGAGTCTCTGCACGGCTGTGGGGGCGAACGGCGAGCGTCAAAGCACTCGGTTTCTCTCCAGTAGTTGACCTTTATTGACTAAATTGTAACATGACAACCTATGTGACTTTGGGAGGACTTTTTAGCGCTTACTTTTGACCTAGTGCGCTAAGATTTGAAACAAACGATCGGTGGGAATCCAGCTTTCAGGGGAGTCCTCCCCCGAGTCTCTGGAAGCCTGTGGGGCCGAACGGCGAGCGTCAAAGCACTCGGTTTCTCTCCAGTAGTTGGCCTTTATTGAGTAAATTGTAACATGACGACCTATGTGATTTTGGCATGACTTTTTAGCGCCTACCTTTGAGCTACTGGGCTAAGATTAGAAACAAACGATCGGTGGGAAGCCAGCTTTCAGGGGATGCCTCTTCCAAGCCTCTCGGAGGTCGTGGGCCCGAACGGCGAGCGTCAAAGCACTCGGTTTCGCTCCAGTAGTAGGCCTTTATTGAC
This sequence comes from Phycodurus eques, assembly GCF_024500275.1. Classification (NCBI taxonomy): domain Eukaryota; kingdom Metazoa; phylum Chordata; class Actinopteri; order Syngnathiformes; family Syngnathidae; genus Phycodurus; species Phycodurus eques. Next base: position 9,979 of record NW_026904061.1, read on the forward strand.
TAAATTGTAACATGACAACCTATGTGACTTTGGGAGGACTTTTTAGCGCTTACTTTTGACCTAGTGCGCTAAGATTTGAAACAAACGATCGGTGGGAATCCAGCTTTCAGGGGAGTCCACCCCCGAGTCTCAGGAAGGCTGTGGGGCCGAGCAGCGAGCGTTAAAGCACTCAGTTTTGCTCAAGTACCATGACGACCGATTTGACTTCGGCACGACTTTAGGTCGCTTAATTTCTGCCTTGCGGGCTAGGAATTTACACAGACAAGCCTTGGGAATCCAGCTTTAAAGGGAGGCCTCTTCCAAGCCTCTCGGAGCTCGTGAGGCCGAACGGCAAGCGTCAAAGCACTCGGTTTCGCTCCAGTAGTAGGCTTTTATTGACTAAATTGTAACATGACGACCTATGTGACTTTGGCAGGACTTTTTAGCGCTTACTTTTGAGCTAGTGGGCTAAAATTTGAAACAAACGATCGGTGGGAATCCAGCTTTCAGGGGAGGCCTCCCCCGAGTCTCTGGACGGCTGTGGGGGCGAACGGCGAGCGTCAAAGCACTCGGTTTCGCTCCAGTAGTAGGCCTTTATTGACTAAATTGTAACATGACAACCTATGTGACTTTGGGAGGACTTTTTAGCGCTTACTTTTGACCTAGTGCGCTAAGATTTGAAACAAACGATCGGTGGGAATCCAGCTTTCAGGGGAGTCCTCCCCCGAGTCTCTGGAAGGCTGTGCGGCCGAGCGGCGAGCGTTAAAGCACTCAGTTTCGCTCAAATAGTAGGCTTTTATTGAGTAAATTGTAACATGACGACCTATGTGACTTTGGCAGGACTTTTTAGCGCTTACGTTTGAGCTAGTGGGTTAAGATTTGAAACAAACGATCGGTGGGAATCCAGCTTTCAGGGGAGGCCTCCCCCGAGTCTCTGGACGGCTGTGGGGGCGAACGGCGAGAGTCTAAGCACTCGGTTTCTCTCCAGTAGTTGGCCTTTATTGAGTAAATTGTAACATGACGACCTATGTGATTTAGGCAGGACTTTTTAGTGCCTACTTTTGAGCTAGTGGGCTAAGATTTGAAACAAACGATCGGTGGGAAACCAGCTTTCAGGGGAGGCCTCCCCCGAGTCTCTGGACGGCTGTGGGGCCGAGCGGCGAGCGTTAAAGCACTCAGTTTCGGTCCAGTCAGAGGCCTTTATTGACTAAATTGTAACATGACGACCTATGTGATTTTGGCAGGACTTTTTAGCGCCTACTTTTCAGCTACTGGGCTAAGATTTGAAACAAACGATCGGTGGGAAGCCAGCTTTCAGGGGAGGCCTCTTCCAAGCCTCTCGGAGGTCGTGGGCCCGAACGGCGAGCGTCAAAGCACTCGGTTTCGCTCCAGTAGTAGGCTTTTATTGACTAAATTGTAACATGACGACCTATGTGACTTTGGCAGGACTTTTTAGCGCTTACTTTTGAGCTAGTGGGCTAAGATTTGAAACAAACGATCGGTGGGAATCCAGCTTTCAGGAGAGGCCTCCCCCGAGTCTCTGGACGGCTGTGGGGGCGAACGGCGAGCGTCAAAGCACTCGGTTTCTCTCCAGTAGTTGGCCTTTATTGAGTTAGTTGTAACATGACGACCTATGTGATTTTGGCAGGACTTTTTAGCGCCTACTTTTGAGCTACTGGGCTAAGATTAGAAACAAACGATCGGTGGGAAGCCAGCTTTCAGGGGAGGCCTCTTCCAAGCCTCTCGGAGGTCGTGGGCCCGAACGGCGAGCGTCAAAGCACTCGGTTTCGCTCCAGTAGTAGGCCTTTATTGACTAAATTGTAACATGACAACCTATGTGAATTTGGGAGGACTTTTTAGCGCTTACTTTTTGACCTAGTGCGCTAAGATTTGAAACAAACGATCGGTGGGAATCCAGCTTTCAGGGGAGTCCACCCCCGAGTCTCAGGAAGGCTGTGGGGCCGAGCAGCGAGCGTTAAAGCACTCAGTTTCGCTCAAGTACCATGACGACCGATTTGACTTCGGCACGACTTTAGGTCGCTTAATTTCTGCCTTGCGGGCTAGGAATTTACACAGACAAGCCTTGGGAATCCAGCTTTAAAGGGGAGGCCTCTTCCAAGTAGTAGGCTTTTATTGACTAAATTGTAACATGACGACCTATGTGATTTTGGCAGGACTTTGTAGCGCTTACTTTTGAGCTAGTGGGCTAAGATTTGAAACAAACGATCGGTGGGAATCCAGCTTTCAGGGGAGGCCTCCCCGAGTCCTCTGGACGGCTGTGGGGGGCGAACGGCGAGCGTCAAAGCACTCGGTTTCGCTCCAGTAGTAGGCTTTTATTGACTAAATTGTAACATGACGACCTATGTGACTTTGGCAGGACTTTTTAGCGCTTACTTTTGAGCTAGTGGGCTAAGATTTGAAACAAACGATCGGTGGGAATCCAGCTTTCAGGGGAGGCCTCCCCCGAGTCTCTGGACGGCTGTGGGGGCGAACGGCGAGCGTCAAAGCACTCGGTTTCGCTCCAGTAGTAGGCCTTTATTGACTAAATTGTAACATGACAACCTATGTGACTTTGGGAGGACTTTTTAGCGCTTACTTTTGACCTAGTGCGCTAAGATTTGAAACAAACGATCGGTGGGAATCCAGCTTTCAGGGGAGTCCACCCCCGAGTCTCAGGAAGGCTGTGGGGCCGAGCAGCGAGCGTTAAAGCACTCAGTTTTGCTCAAGTACCATGACGACCGATTTGACTTCGGCACGACTTTAGGTCGCTTAATTTCTGCCTTGCGGGCTAGGAATTTACACAGACAAGCCTTGGGAATCCAGCTTTAAAGGGAGGCCTCTTCCAAGCCTCTCGGAGCTCGTGAGGCCGAACGGCAAGCGTCAAAGCACTCGGTTTCGCTCCAGTAGTAGGCTTTTATTGACTAAATTGTAACATGACGACCTATGTGACTTTGGCAGGACTTTTTAGCGCTTACTTTTGAGCTAGTGGGCTAAAATTTGAAACAAACGATCGGTGGGAATCCAGCTTTCAGGGGAGGCCTCCCCCGAGTCTCTGGACGGCTGTGGGGGCGAACGGCGAGCGTCAAAGCACTCGGTTTCGCTCCAGTAGTAGGCCTTTATTGACTAAATTGTAACATGACAACCTATGTGACTTTGGGAGGACTTTTTAGCGCTTACTTTTGACCTAGTGCGCTAAGATTTGAAACAAACGATCGGTGGGAATCCAGCTTTCAGGGGAGTCCTCCCCCGAGTCTCTGGAAGGCTGTGCGGCCGAGCGGCGAGCGTTAAAGCACTCAGTTTCGCTCAAGTAGTAGGCTTTTATTGAGTAAATTGTAACATGACGACCTATGTGACTTTGGCAGGACTTTTTAGCGCTTACGTTTGAGCTAGTGGGTTAAGATTTGAAACAAACGATCGGTGGGAATCCAGCTTTCAGGGGATGCCTCCCCCGAGTCTCTGGACGGCTGTGGGGGCGAACGGCGAGAGTCTAAGCACTCGGTTTCTCTCCAGTAGTTGGCCTTTATTGAGTAAATTGTAACATGACGACCTATGTGATTTAGGCAGGACTTTTTAGTGCCTACTTTTGAGCTAGTGGGCTAAGATTTGAAACAAACGATCGGTGGGAAACCAGCTTTCAGGGGAGGCCTCCCCCGAGTCTCTGGACGGCTGTGGGGCCGAGCGGCGAGCGTTAAAGCACTCAGTTTCGGTCCAGTCAGAGGCCTTTATTGACTAAATTGTAACATGACGACCTATGTGATTTTGGCAGGACTTTTTAGCGCCTACTTTTCAGCTACTGGGCTAAGATTTGAAACAAACGATCGGTGGGAAGCCAGCTTTCAGGGGAGGCCTCTTCCAAGCCTCTCGGAGGTCGTGGGCCCGAACGGCGAGCGTCAAAGCACTCGGTTTCGCTCCAGTAGTAGGCTTTTATTGACTAAATTGTAACATGACGACCTATGTGACTTTGGCAGGACTTTTTAGCGCTTACTTTTGAGCTAGTGGGCTAAGATTTGAAACAAACGATCGGTGGGAATCCAGCTTTCAGGAGAGGCCTCCCCCGAGTCTCTGGACGGCTGTGGGGGCGAACGGCGAGCGTCAAAGCACTCGGTTTCTCTCCAGTAGTTGGCCTTTATTGAGTTAGTTGTAACATGACGACCTATGTGATTTTGGCAGGACTTTTTAGCGCCTACTTTTGAGCTACTGGGCTAAGATTAGAAACAAACGATCGGTGGGAAGCCAGCTTTCAGGGGAGGCCTCTTCCAAGCCTCTCGGAGGTCGTGGGCCCGAACGGCGAGCGTCAAAGCACTCGGTTTCGCTCCAGTAGTAGGCCTTTATTGACTAAATTGTAACATGACAACCTATGTGAATTTGGGAGGACTTTTTAGCGCTTACTTTTGACCTAGTGCGCTAAGATTTGAAACAAACGATCGGTGGGAATCCAGCTTTCAGGGGAGTCCACCCCCGAGTCTCAGGAAGGCTGTGGGGCCGAGCAGCGAGCGTTAAAGCACTCAGTTTCGCTCAAGTACCATGACGACCGATTTGACTTCGGCACGACTTTAGGTCGCTTAATTTCTGCCTTGCGGGCTAGGAATTTACACAGACAAGCCTTGGGAATCCAGCTTTAAAGGGAGGCCTCTTCCAAGTAGTAGGCTTTTATTGACTAAATTGTAACATGACGACCTATGTGATTTTGGCAGGACTTTGAAGCGCTTACTTTTGAGCTAGTGGGCTAAGATTTGAAACAAACGATCGGTGGGAATCCAGCTTTCAGGGGAGGCCTCCCCCGAGTCTCTGGACGGCTGTGGGGGCGAACGGCGAGCGTCAAAGCACTCGGTTTCGCTCCAGTAGTAGGCTTTTATTGACTAAATTGTAACATGACGACCTATGTGACTTTGGCAGGACTTTTTAGCGCTTACTTTTGAGCTAGTGGGCTAAGATTTGAAACAAACGATCGGTGGGAATCCAGCTTTCAGGGGAGGCCTCCCCCGAGTCTCTGGACGGCTGTGGGGGCGAACGGCGAGCGTCAAAGCACTCGGTTTCGCTCCAGTAGTAGGCCTTTATTGACTAAATTGTAACATGACAACCTATGTGACTTTGGGAGGACTTTTTAGCGCTTACTTTTGACCTAGTGCGCTAAGATTTGAAACAAACGATCGGTGGGAATCCAGCTTTCAGGGGAGTCCTCCCCCGAGTCTCTGGAAGGCTGTGCGGCCGAGCGGCGAGCGTTAAAGCACTCAGTTTCGCTCAAGTAGTAGGCTTTTATTGACTAAATTGTAACATGACGACCTATGTGACTTTGGCAGGACTTTTTAGCGCTTACGTTTGAGCTAGTGGGTTAAGATTTGAAACAAACGATCGGTGGGAATCCAGCTTTCAGGGGAGGCCTCCCCCGAGTCTCTGGACGGCTGTGGGGGCGAACGGCGAGAGTCTAAGCACTCGGTTTCTCTCCAGTAGTTGGCCTTTATTGAGTAAATTGTAACATGACGACCTATGTGATTTAGGCAGGACTTTTTAGCGCCTACTTTTGAGCTAGTGGGCTAAGATTTGAAACAAACGATCGGTGGGAAACCAGCTTTCAGGGGAGGCCTCCCCCGAGTCTCTGGACGGCTGTGGGGCCGAGCGGCGAGCGTTAAAGCACTCAGTTTCGCTCGAGTACCATGACGACCGATTTGACTTCGGCACGACTTTAGGTCGCTTAATTTCAGCCTAACGGGCTAGGAATTCACACAGACAATCCTTGGGAATCCAGCTTTCAGGGGAGGCCTCTTTCAAGCCTCTCAGAGGTCGTGGGGCTGAACGGCGAGCGTCAAAGCAGTCGGTTTCGCTCCATTAGTAGGCCTTTATTGACTAAATTGTAACATGACGACCTATGTGACTTTGGCAGGGCTTTTTAGCGCTTACTTTTGAGCTAGTGGGCTACGATTTGAAACACAATATCGGTGGGAATCCAGCTTTCAGGGGAGGCCTCCCCCGAGTCTCTGGACGGCTGTGGGGCCGGGCGGCGAGCGTTAAAGCACTCAGTTTCGCTCGAGTACCATGACGACCGATTTGACCTCGGCACGACTTTAGGTCGCCTAATTTCTGCCTAGCGGGCTAGGAATTTACACAGACAAGCCTTGGGAATCCAGCTTTCAGGGGAGGCCACTTCCAAGCCTCTCAGAGGTTGTGGGGCCTAACGGCAAGCGTCAAAGCACTCGTTTTCTCTCCAGTAGTAGGCCTTTATTGACTAAATTGTAACATGACGACCTATGTGACTTTGGCATGACTTTTTAGCGCCTACTTTTGAGCTAGTGGGCTAAGATTTGAAACGAACGATCGGTGGGAATCCAGCTTTCAGGGGACGCCTCCCCCGAGTCTCTGGACGGCTGTGGGGCAGAGTGGCGAGCGTTAAAGCACTCAGTTTCGGTCCAGTAGTAGGCCTTTATTGACTAAATTGTAACATGACGACCTATGTGATTTTGGCAGGACATTTTAGCGCCTACTTTTCAGTTACTGGGCGAAGATTTGAAACAAACGATCGGTGGGAATCCAGCTTTCAGGGGAGGCCTCTTCCAAGCCTCTCGGAGGTCGTGGGCCCGAACGGCGAGCGTCAAAGTATTCTGTTTCGCTCCAGTAGTAGGCCTTTATTGACTAAATTGTAACATGACAACCTATGTTACTTTGGCAGGACTTTTTAGCGCTTACTTTTGACCTAGTGCGCTAAGATTTGAAACAAACGATCGGTGGGAATCCAGCTTTCAGGGGAGGCCTCCCCCGAGGCTCTGGACAGCTGTGGGGCCGAACGGCGAGCGTCAAAGCACTCGGTTTCTCTCCAGTAGTAGGCCTTTATTGACTAAATTGTAACGTGACGACCTGTGACTTTGGCAGGACTTTTTAGCGCCTACTTTTTAGCTAGTGGGCTAAGATTTGAAACAAACGATCGGTGGGAATCCAGCTTTCAGGGGAGGCCTCTTCCAAGCATCTCGGAGGTCGTGGGGCCGAACGGCGAGCGTCAAAGCACTCGTTTTTGCTCCAGTAGTAGGCCTTTATTGACTAAATTGTAACATGACGACCTATGTGACTTTGGCATGACTTTTTAGCGCCTACTTTTGAGCAAGTGGGCTAAGATTTGAAACAAACGATCGGTGGGAATCCAGCTTTCAGGGTACGCCTCCCCCGAGTCTCTGGACGGCTGTGGGGCAGAGTGGCGAGCGTTAAAGCACTCAGTTTCGCTCGAGTACCATGACGACCGATTTGACTTTGGCACGACTTTAGGTCGCCTAATTTCTGCCTAGCGGGCTAGAAATTTACACAGACAAGCCTTGGGAATCCAGCTTTCAGGGGAGGCCTCTTCCAAGCCTCTCGGAGGTCGTGTGCCCGAACGGCGAGCGTCAAAGCACTCGGTTTCGCTCCAGTCGTCGGCCTTTATTGACTAAATTGTAACATGACAACCTATGTGACTTTGGCAGGACTTTTTAGCGCTTACTTTTGACCTAGTGCGCTAAGATCTGAAACAAACGATCGGTGGGAATACAGCTTTCAGGGGAGGCCTCCCCCGAGTCTCTGGACGGCTGTGGGGCAGAGTGGCGAGCGTTAAAGCACTCAGTTCTTGTCCAGTAGTAGGCCTTTATTGACTAAATTGTAACATGACGACCTATGTGATTTTGGCAGGACTTTTTAGCGCCTACTTTTCAGTTACTGGGCGAAGATTTGAAACAAACGATCGGTGGGAATCCAGCTTTCAGGGGAGGCCTCTTCCAAGCCTCTCGGAGGTCGTGGGCCCGAACGGCGAGCGTCAAAGTACTCTGTTTCGCTCCAGTAGTAGGCCTTTATTGACTAAATTGTAACATGACAACCTATGTTACTTTGGCAGGACTTTTTAGCGCTTACTTTTGACCTAGTACGCTAAGATTTGAAACAAACGATCGGTGGGAATCCAGCTTTTAGGGGAGGCCTCCCCCGAGGCTCTGGACAGCTGTGGGGCCGAACGGCGAGCGTCAAAGCACTCGGTTTCTCTCCAGTAGTAGGCCTTTATTGACTAAATTGTAACGTGACGACCTGTGACTTTGGCAGGACTTTTTAGCGCCTACTTTTTAGCTAGTGGGCTAAGATTTGAAACAAACGATCGGTGGGAATCCAGCTTTCAGGGGAGGCCTCTTCCAAGCATCTCGGAGGTCGTGGGGCCGAACGGCGAGCGTCAAAGCACTCGGTTTCGCTCCAGTAGTAGGCCTTTATTGACTAAATTGTAACATGACAACCTATGTGACTTTGGCAGGACTTTTTAGCGCTTACTTTTGAGCAAGTGGGCTAAGATTTGAATCAAATTATCGGTGGGAATCCAGCTTTCAGGGGAGTCCTCCCCCGAGTCTCTGGATGGCTGTGGGGCCGAGCGGCGAGCATTAAAGCACTCAATTTCGCTCGAGTACCATGACGACCGATTTGACTTCGGCACGAATTTAGGTCGCTTAATTTCAGCCTAGCGGGCTAGGAATTCACACAGACAATCCTTGGCAATCCAGCTTTCAGGGGAGGCTTCTTCCAAGCCTCTCAGAGGTCGTGTGGCCGAACGGCGAGCGTCGAAGCACTCGGTTTCGCTCCAGTAGTAGGCCTTTATTGACTAAATTGTAACATGATGACCTAGGTGACTTTGGCAGGACGTTTTAGCGCTTACTTTTGAGCTAGTGGGCTAAGATTTGAAACAAACGATCGGTGGGAATCCAGCTTTCAGGGGAGTCCTCTCCCGAGTCTCTGGACGGCTTTGGGGCCGAGCGGCGAGCGTTAAAGCACTCAGTTTCGCTCGAGTACCATGACGACCGATTTGACTTCGGCACGACTTTAGGTCGCCTAATTTCTGTCTAGCGGGCTAGGAATTTACACAGACAAGCCTTGGGAATCCAGCTTTCAAGGGAGGCCTCTTCCAAGCCTCTCGGAGCTCGTGAGGCCGAACGGCGAGCGTCAAAGCACTCGGTTTCTCTCCAGTAGTAGGCTTTTGACTAAATTGTAACATGACGACCTATGTGACTTTGGCAGGACTTTTTAGCTTTTACTTTTTACCTAGTGCGCTAAGATTTGAAACAAACGATTGGTGGGAATCCAGCTTTCAGGGGAGTCCTCCCCCGAGTCTCTGGACGGCTTTGGGGCCGAGTGGCGAGCGTTAAAGCACTCAGTTTTGCTCGAGTACCATGACGACCGATTTGACTTCGGCACGACTTTAGGTCGCCTAATTTCTGCCTAGCGGGCTAGGAATTTACACAGACAAGCCTTGGGAATCCAGCTTTCAAGGGAGGCCTCTTCCAAGCCTCTCGGAGCTCGTGAGGCCGAACGGCGAGCGTCAAAGCACTCGGTTTCGCTCCAGTAGTAGGCTTTTATTGACTAAATTGTAAGATGACGACCTATGTGACTTTGGCAGGACTTTTTAGCGCTTACTTTAGAGCTAGTGGACTAAGATTTGAAACAAACGATCGGTGGGAATCCAGCTTTCAGGGGAGGCCTCCCCCGAGTCTCTGGACGGCTGTGGGGGCGAACGGCGAGCGTCAAAGCACTCGGTTTCTCTCCAGTAGTTGGCCTTTATTGACTAAATTGTAACATGACGACCTATGTGATTTTGGCAGGACTTTTTAGCTCCTACTTTTCAGCTACTGGGCGAAGATTTGAAACAAACGATCGGTGGGAATCCAGCTTTCAGGGGAGGCCTCTTCCAAGCCTCTCGGAGCTCGTGGGGCCGAACGGCGAGCGTCAAAGCACTCGTTTTCGCTCCAGTAGTAGGCCTTTATTGACTAAATTGTAACATGACGACCTATGTGACTTTGACATGACTTTTTAGCGCTTACTTTTGAGCTAGTGGGCTACGATTTGAAACACAATATCGGTGGGAATCCAGCTTTCAGGGGAGGCCTCCCCCAAGTCTCTGGACGGCTGTGGGGCCGAGCGGCGAGCGTTAAAGCACTCAGTTTCGCTCGAGTACCATGACGACCGATTTGACTTCGGCACGGCTTTAGGTCGCTTAATTTCAGCCTAGCGGGCTAGGAATTCACACAGACAATCCTTGGGAATCCAGCTTTCAGGGGAGGCCTCTTCCAAGCCTCTCGGAGGTCGTGGGCCCGAACGGCGAGCGTCAAAGCACTCGGTTTCGCTCCAGTAGTAGGCCTTTATTGACTAAATTGTAACATGACAACCTATGTGACTTTGGCAGGACTTTTTAGCGCTTACGTTTGAGCTAGTGGGTTAAGATTTGAAACAAACGATCGGTGGGAATCCAGCTTTCAGGGGAGGCCTCCCCCGAGTCTCTGGACGGCTGTGGGGGCGAACGGCGAGCGTCAAAGCACTCGGTTTCTCTCCAGTAGTTGGCCTTTATTGAGTAAATTGTAACATGACGACCTATGTGATTTTGGCAGGACTTTTTAGCGCCTACTTTTGAGCTACTGGGCTAAGATTAGAAACAAACGATCGGTGGGAAGCCAGCTTTCAGGGGAGGCCTCTTCCAAGCCTCTCGGAGGTCGTGGGCCCGAACGGCGAGCGTCAAAGCACTCGGTTTCGCTCCAGTAGTAGGCCTTTATTGACTAAAATGTAACATGACAACCTATGTGACTTTGGGAGGACTTTTTAGCGCTTACTTTTGACCTAGTGCGCTAAGATTTGAAACAAACGATCGGTGGGAATCCAGCTTTCAGGGGAGTCCACCCCCGAGTCTCAGGAAGGCTGTGGGGCCGAGCAGCGAGCGTTAAAGCACTCAGTTTCGCTCAAGTACCATGACGACCGATTTGACTTCGGCACGACTTTAGGTCGCTTAATTTCTGCCTTGCGGGCTAGGAATTTACAAAGACAAGCCTTGGGAATCCAGCTTTAAAGGGAGGCCTCTTCCAAGCCTCTCGGAGCTCGTGAGGCCGAACGGCGAGCGTCAAAGCACTCGGTTTCGCTCAAGTAGTAGGCTTTTATTGACTAAATTGTAACATGACGACCTATGTGACTTTGGCAGGACTATTTAGCGCTTACGTTTGAGCTAGTGGGTTAAGATTTGAAACAAACGATCGGTGGGAATCCAGCTTTCAGGGGAGGCCTCCCCCGAGTCTCTGGACGGCTGTGGGGGCGAACGGCGAGAGTCTAAGCACTCGGTTTCTCTCCAGTAGTTGGCCTTTATTGAGTAAATTGTAACATGACGACCTATGTGATTTAGGCAGGACTTTTTAGCGCCTACTTTTGAGCCAGTGGGCTAAGATTTGAAACAAACGATCGGTGGGAAACCAGCTTTCAGGGGAGGCCTCCCCCGAGTCTCTGGACGGCTGTGGGGCCGAGCGGCGAGCGTTAAAGCACTCAGTTTCGGTCCAGTCAGAGGCCTTTATTGACTAAATTGTAACATGACGACCTATGTGATTTTGGCAGGACTTTTTAGCGCCTACTTTTCAGCTACTGGGCTAAGATTTGAAACAAACGATCGGTGGGAAGCCAGCTTTCAGGGGAGGCCTCTTCCAAGCCTCTCGGAGGTCGTGGGCCCGAACGGCGAGCGTCAAAGCACTCGGTTTTCGCTCCAGTAGTAGGCTTTTATTGACTAAATTGTAACATGACGACCTATGTGATTTTGGCAGGACTTTGTAGCGCTTACTTTTGAGCTAGTGGGCTAAGATTTGAAACAAACGATCGGTGGGAATCCAGCTTTCAGGGGAGACCTCCCCCGAGTCTCTGGACGGCTGTGGGGGCGAACGGCGAGCGTCAAAGCACTCGGTTTCGCTCCAGTAGTTGGCCTTTATTGAGTTAGTTGTAACATGACGACCTATGTGATTTTGGCAGGACTTTTTAGCGCCTACTTTTGAGCTACTGGGCTAAGATTAGAAACAAACGATCGGTGGGAAGCCAGCTTTCAGGGGAGGCCTCTTCCAAGCCTCTCGGAGGTCGTGGGCCCGAACGGCGAGCGTCAAAGCACTCGGTTTCGCTCCAGTAGTAGGCCTTTATTGACTAAATTGTAACATGACAACCTATGTGACTTTGGGAGGACTTTTTAGCGCTTACTTTTGACCTAGTGCGCTAAGATTTGAAACAAACGATCGGTGGGAATCCAGCTTTCAGGGGAGTCCTCCCCCGAGTCTCTGGAAGGCTGTGCGGCCGAGCGGCGAGCGTTAAAGCACTCAGTTTCGCTCAAGTAGTAGGCTTTTATTGACTAAATTGTAACATGACGACCTATGTGACTTTGGCAGGACTTTTTAGCGCTTACTTTTGACCTAGTGCGCTAAGATTTGAAACAAACGATCGGTGGGAATCCAGCTTTCAGGGGAGTCCACCCCCGAGTCTCAGGAAGGCTGTGGGGCCGAGCAGCGAGTGTTAAAGCACTCAGTTTCGCTCAAGTACCATGACGACCGATTTGACTTCGGCACGACTTTAGGTCGCTTAATTTCTGCCTTGCGGGCTAGGAATTTACACAGACAAGCCTTGGGAATCCAGCTTTAAAGGGAGGCCTCTTCCAAGCCTCTCGGAGCTCGTGAGGCCGAACGGCGAGCGTCAAAGCACTCGGTTTCGCTCCAGTAGTAGGCTTTTATTGACTAAATTGTAACATGATGACCTATGTGATTTTGGCAGGACTTTTTAGCGCCTACTTTTCAGCTACTGGGCTAAGATTTGAAACAAACGATCGGTGGGAAGCCAGCTTTCAGGGGAGGCCTCTTCCAAGCCTCTCGGAGGTCGTGGGCCCGAACGGCGAGCGTCAAAGCACTCGGTTTCGCTCCAGTAGTAGGCTTTTATTGACTAAATTGTAACATGACGACCTATGTGATTTTGGCAGGACTTTGTAGCGCTTACTTTTGAGCTAGTGGGCTAAGATTTGAAACAAACGATCGGTGGGAATCCAGCTTTCAGGGGAGGCCTCCCCCGAGTCTCTGGACGGCTGTGGGGGCGAACGGCGAGCGTCAAAGCACTCGGTTTCGCTCCAGTAGTTGGCCTTTATTGAGTTAGTTGTAACATGACGACCTATGTGATTTTGGCAGGACTTTTTAGCGCCTACTTTTGAGCTACTGGGCTAAGATTAGAAACAAACGATCGGTGGGAAGTCAGCTTTCAGGGGAGGCCTCTTCCAAGCCTCTCGGAGGTCGTGGGCCCGAACGGCGAGCGTCAAAGCACTCGGTTTCGCTCCAGTAGTAGGCCTTTATTGGCTAAATTGTAACATGACAACCTATGTGAATTTGGGAGGACTTTTTAGCGCTTACTTTTGACCTAGTGCGCTAAGATTTGAAACAAACGATCGGTGGGAATCCAGCTTTCAGGGGAGTCCACCCCCGAGTCTCAGGAAGGCTGTGGGGCCGAGCAGCGAGCGTTAAAGCACTCAGTTTCGCTCAAGTACCATGACGACCGATTTGACTTCGGCACGACTTTAGGTCGCTTAATTTCTGCCTTGCGGGCTAGGAATTTACACAGACAAGCCTTGGGAATCCAGCTTTAAAGGGAGGCCTCTTCCAAGCCTCTCGGAGCTCGTGAGGCCGAACGGCGAGCGTCAAAGCACTCGGTTTCGCTCCAGTAGTAGGCTTTTATTGACTAAATTGTAACATGACGACCTATGTGACTTTGGCAGGACTTTTTAGCGCTTACTTTTGAGCTAGTGGGCTAAGATTTGAAACAAATGATCGGTGGGAATCCAGCTTTCAGGGGAGGCCTCCCCCGAGTCTCTGGACGGCTGTGGGGGCGAACGGCGAGCGTCAAAGCACTCGGTTTCGCTCCAGTAGTAGGCCTTTATTGACTAAATTGTAACATGACAACCTATGTGACTTTGGGAGGACTTTTTAGCGCTTACTTTTGACCTAGTGCGCTAAGATTTGAAACAAACGATCGGTGGGAATCCAGCTTTCAGGGGAGTCCTCCCCCGAGTCTCTGGAAGGCTGTGCGGCCGAGCGGCGAGCGTTTAAAGCACTCAGTTTCGCTCAAGTAGTAGGCTTTTATTGACTAAATTGTAACATGACGACCTATGTGACTTTGGCAGGACTTTTTAGCGCTTACGTTTGAGCTAGTGGGTTAAGATTTGAAACAAACGATCGGTGGGAATCCAGCTTTCAGGGGAGGCCTCCCCCGAGTCTCTGGACGGCTGTGGGGGCGAACGGCGAGAGTCTAAGCACTCGGTTTCTCTCCAGTAGTTGGCCTTTATTGAGTAAATTGTAACATGACGACCTATGTGATTTAGGCAGGACTTTTTAGCGCCTACTTTTGAGCTAGTGGGCTAAGATTTGAAACAAACGATCGGTGGGAAACCAGCTTTCAGGGGAGGCCTCCCCCGAGTCTCTGGACGGCTGTGGGGCCGAGCAGCGAGCGTTAAAGCACTCAGTTTCGCTCAAGTACCATGACGACCGATTTGACTTCGGCACGACTTTAGGTTGCTTAATTTCTGCCTTGCGGGCTAGGAATTTACACAGACAAGCCTTGGGAATCCAGCTTTAAAGGGAGGCCTCTTCCAAGCCTCTCGGAGCTCGTGAGGCCGAACGGCGAGCGTCAAAGCACTCGGTTTCGCTCCAGTAGTAGGCTTTTATTGACTAAATTGTAACATGACGACCTATGTGATTTTGGCAGGACTTTGTAGCGCTTACTTTTGAGCTAGTGGGCTAAGATTTGAAACAAACGATCGGTGGGAATCCAGCTTTCAGGGGAGGCCTCCCCCGAGTCTCTGGACGGCTGTGGGGGCGAACGGCGACCGTCAAAGCACTCGGTTTCGCTCCAGTAGTAGGCCTTTATTGACTAAATTGTAACATGACAACCTATGTGACTTTGGGAGGACTTTTTAGCGCTTACTTTTGACCTAGTGCGCTAAGATTTGAAACAAACGATCGGTGGGAATCCAGCTTTCAGGGGAGTCCTCCCCCGAGTCTCTGGAAGCCTGTGGGGCCGAACGGCGAGCGTCAAAGCACTCGGTTTCTCTCCAGTAGTTGGCCTTTATTGAGTAAATTGTAACATGACGATCTATGTGATTTTGGCATGACTTTTTAGCGCCTACCTTTGAGCTACTGGGCTAAGATTAGAAACAAACGATCGGTGGGAAGCCAGCTTTCAGGGGATGCCTCTTCCAAGCCTCTCGGAGGTCGTGGGCCCGAACGGCGAGCGTCAAAGCACTCGGTTTCGCTCCAGTAGTAGGCCTTTATTGACTAAATTGTAACATGACAACCTATGTGACTTTGGGAGGACTTTTTAGCGCTTACTTTTGACCTAGTGCGCTAAGATTTGAAACAAACGATCGGTGGGAATCCAGCTTTCAGGGGAGTCCACCCCCGAGTCTCAGGAAGGCTGTGGGGCCGAGCAGCGAGCGTTAAAGCACTCAGTTTTGCTCAAGTACCATGACGACCGATTTGACTTCGGCACGACTTTAGGTCGCTTAATTTCTGCCTTGCGGGCTAGGAATTTACACAGACAAGCCTTGGGAATCCAGCTTTAAAGGGAGGCCTCTTCCAAGCCTCTCGGAGCTCGTGAGGCCGAACGGCAAGCGTCAAAGCACACGGTTTCGCTCCAGTAGTAGGCTTTTATTGACTAAATTGTAACATGACGACCTATGTGACTTTGGCAGGACTTTTTAGCGCTTACTTTTGAGCTAGTGGGCTAAAATTTGAAACAAACGATCGGTGGGAATCCAGCTTTCAGGGGAGGCCTCCCCCGAGTCTCTGAACGGCTGTGGGGGCGAACGGCGAGCGTCAAAGCACTCGGTTTCGCTCCAGTAGTAGGCCTTTATTGACTAAATTGTAACATGACAACCTATGTGACTTTGGGAGGACTTTTTAGCGCTTACTTTTGACCTAGTGCGCTAAGATTTGAAACAAACGATCGGTGGGAATCCAGCTTTCAGGGGAGTCCTCCCCCGAGTCTCTGGAAGGCTGTGCGGCCGAGCGGCGAGCGTTAAAGCACTCAGTTTCGCTCAAGTAGTAGGCTTTTATTGAGTAAATTGTAACATGACGACCTATGTGACTTTGGCAGGACTTTTTAGCGCTTACGTTTGAGCTAGTGGGTTAAGATTTGAAACAAACGATCGGTGGGAATCCAGCTTTCAGGAGAGGCCTCCCCCGAGTCTCTGGACGGCTGTGGGGGCGAACGGCGAGAGTCTAAGCACTCGGTTTCTCTCCAGTAGTTGGCCTTTATTGAGTAAATTGTAACATGACGACCTATGTGATTTAGGCAGGACTTTTTAGTGCCTACTTTTGAGCTAGTGGGGTAAGATTTGAAACAAACGATCGGTGGGAAACCAGCTTTCAGGGGAGGCCTCCCCCGAGTCTCTGGACGGCTGTGGGGCCGAGCGGCGAGCGTTAAAGCACTCAGTTTCGGTCCAGTCAGAGGCCTTTATTGACTAAATTGTAACATGACGACCTATGTGATTTTGGCAGGACTTTTTAGCGCCTACTTTTCAGCTACTGGGCTAAGATTTGAAACAAACGATCGGTGGGAAGCCAGCTTTCAGGGGAGGCCTCTTCCAAGCCTCTCGGAGGTCGTGGGCCCGAACGGCGAGCGTCAAAGCACTCGGTTTCGCTCCAGTAGTAGGCTTTTATTGACTAAATTGTAACATGACGACCTATGTGACTTTGGCAGGACTTTTTAGCGCTTACTTTTGAGCTAGTGGGCTAAGATTTGAAACAAACGATCGGTGGGAATCCAGCTTTCAGGAGAGGCCTCCCCCGAGTCTCTGGACGGCTGTGGGGGCGAACGGCGAGCGTCAAAGCACTCGGTTTCTCTCCAGTAGTTGGCCTTTATTGAGTTAGTTGTAACATGACGACCTATGTGATTTTGGCAGGACTTTTTAGCGCCTACTTTTGAGCTACTGGGCTAAGATTAGAAACAAACGATCGGTGGGAAGCCAGCTTTCAGGGGAGGCCTCTTCCAAGCCTCTCGGAGGTCGTGGGCCCGAACGGCGAGCGTCAAAGCACTCGGTTTCGCTCCAGTAGTAGGCCTTTATTGACTAAATTGTAACATGACAACCTATGTGAATTTGGGAGGACTTTTTAGCGCTTACTTTTGACCTAGTGCGCTAAGATTTGAAACAAACGATCGGTGGGAATCCAGCTTTCAGGGGAGTCCACCCCCGAGTCTCAGGAAGGCTGTGGGGCCGAGCAGCGAGCGTTAAAGCACTCAGTTTCGCTCAAGTACCATGACGACCGATTTGACTTCGGCACGACTTTAGGTCGCTTAATTTCTGCCTTGCGGGCTAGGAATTTACACAGACAAGCCTTGGGAATCCAGCTTTAAAGGGAGGCCTCTTCCAAGTAGTAGGCTTTTATTGACTAAATTGTAACATGACGACCTATGTGATTTTGGCAGGACTTTGTAGCGCTTACTTTTGAGCTAGTGGGCTAAGATTTGAAACAAACGATCGGTGGGAATCCAGCTTTCAGGGGAGGCCTCCCCCGAGTCTCTGGACGGCTGTGGGGGCGAACGGCGAGCGTCAAAGCACTCGGTTTCGCTCCAGTAGTAGGCTTTTATTGACTAAATTGTAACATGACGACCTATGTGACTTTGGCAGGACTTTTTAGCGCTTACTTTTGAGCTAGTGGGCTAAGATTTGAAACAAACGATCGGTGGGAATCTAGCTTTCAGGGGAGGCCTCCCCCGAGTCTCTGGACGGCTGTGGGGGCGAACGGCGAGCGTCAAAGCACTCGGTTTCGCTCCAGTAGTAGGCCTTTATTGACTAAATTGTAACATGACAACCTATGTGACTTTGGGAGGACTTTTTAGCGCTTACTTTTGACCTAGTGCGCTAAGATTTGAAACAAACGATCGGTGGGAATCCAGCTTTCAGGGGAGTCCTCCCCCGAGTCTCTGGAAGGCTGTGCGGCCGAGCGGCGAGCGTTAAAGCACTCAGTTTCGCTCAAGTAGTAGGCTTTTATTGACTAAATTGTAACATGACGACCTATGTGACTTTGGCAGGACTTTTTAGCGCTTACGTTTGAGCTAGTGGGTTAAGATTTGAAACAAACGATCGGTGGGAATCCAGCTTTCAGGGGAGGCCTCTCCCGAGTCTCTGGACGGCTGTGGGGGCGAACGGCGAGAGTCTAAGCACTCGGTTTCTCTCCAGTAGTTGGCCTTTATTGAGTAAATTGTAACATGACGACCTATGTGATTTAGGCAGGACTTTTTAGCACCTACTTTTGAGCTAGTGGGCTAAGATTTGAAACAAACGATCGGTGGGAAACCAGCTTTCAGGGGAGGCCTCCCCCGAGTCTCTGGACGGCTGTGGGGCCGAGCAGCGAGCGTTAAAGCACTCAGTTTCGCTCAAGTACCATGACGACCGATTTGACTTCGGCACGACTTTAGGTCGCTTAATTTCTGCCTTGCGGGCTAGGAATTTACACAGACAAGCCTTGGGAATCCAGCTTTAAAGGGAGGCCTCTTCCAAGCCTCTCGGAGCTCGTGAGGCCGAACGGCGAGCGTCAAAGCACTCGGTTTCGCTCCAGTAGTAGGCTTTTATTGACTAAATTGTAACATGACGACCTATGTGATTTTGGCAGGACTTTTTAGCGCTTACTTTTGAGCTAGTGGGCTAAGATTTGAAACAAACGATCGGTGGGAATCCAGCTTTCAGGGGAGGCCTCTTCCAAGCCTCTCAGAGGTCGTGGGGCCGAGCGGCGAGCGTCAAAGCATTCGGTTTCTCTCCAGTAGTAGGCCTTTATTGACTAAATTGTAACATGACAACCTATGTGATTTTGGCAGGACTTTTTTGCGCCTACTTTTCAGCTACTGGGCTAAGATTTGAAACAAACGATCGGTGGGAATCCAGCTTTCAGGGGAGGCCTCCCCCGAGTCTCTGTACGGCTGTGGGGCCGAGCGGCGAGCGTTAAAGCACTCAGTTTCGCTCGAGTACCATGACGACCGATTTGACCTTGGCACAACTTTAGGTCGCTTAATTTCTGCCTAGCGGGCAAGGAATTCACACAGACAAGCCTTGGGAATCCAGCTTTCAGGGGAGGCCTCTTCCAAGGCTCTCGGAGGTAGTGGGGCCGAACGGCGAGCGTCATAGCACTCGGTTTCTTTCCAGTAGTAGGCCTTTATTGACTAAATTGTAACATGACGACCTATGTGACTTTGGCAAGACTTTTTAGCGCCTACTTTTGAGCTAGTGGGCTAAGATTTGAAACAAACGATCGGTGGGAATCCCTCTGGACGGCTGTGGGGCCGAACGGTGAGCGTCAAAGCACTCGGTTTCTCTCCAGTCGTAGGCCTTTATTGACTAAATTGTAACATGACGACCTATGTGATTTTGGCAGGACGTTTTAGCGCCTACTTTTGAGCTAGTGGGCTAAGATTTGAAACAAACGATCGGTGGGAAACCAGCTTTCAGGGGAGGCCTCCTCCGAGTCTCTGGACGGCTGTGGGGCCGAGCGGCGAGCGTTAAAGCACTCAGTTTCGGTCCAGTCAGAGGCCTTTATTGACTAAATTGTAACATGACGACCTATGTGATTTTGGCAGGACTTTTTAGCGCCTACTTTTCAGCTACTGGGCTAAGATTTGAAACAAACGATCGGTGGGAAGCCAGCTTTCAGGGGAGGCCTCTTCCAAGCCTCTCGGAGGTCGTGGGCCCGAACGGCGAGCGTCAAAGCACTCGGTTTCGCTCCAGTAGTAGGCTTTTATTGACTAAATTGTAACATGACGACCTATGTGACTTTGGCAGGACTTTTTAGCGCTTACTTTTGAGCTAGTGGGCTAAGATTTGAAACAAACGATCGGTGGGATACCAGCTTTCAGGGGAGGCCTCCCCCGAGTCTCTGCACGGCTGTGGGGGCGAACGGCGAGCGTCAAAGCACTCGGTTTCTCTCCAGTAGTAGGCCTTTATTGACTAAATTGTAACATGACGACCTATGTGACTTTGGCAAGACTTTTTAGCGCCTACTTTTGAGCTAGTGGGCTAAGATTTGAAACAAACGATCGGTGGGAATCCAGCTTTCAGGGGAGGCCTCCCCCGAGTCTCTGGACGGCTGTGGGGGCGAACGGCGAGAGTCTAAGCACTCGGTTTCTCTCCAGTAGTTGGCCTTTATTGAGTAAATTGTAACATGACGACCTATGTGATTTAGGCAGGACTTTTTAGCGCCTACTTTTGAGCTAGTGGGCTAAGATTTGAAACAAACGATCGGTGGGAAACCAGCTTTCAGGGGAGGCCTCCCCCGAGTCTCTGGACGGCTGTGGGGCCGAGCGGCGAGCGTTAAAGCACTCAGTTTCGGTCCAGTCAGAGGCCTTTATTGACTAAATTGTAACATGACGACCTATGTGATTTTGGCAGGACTTTTTAGCGCCTACTTTTCAGCTACTGGGCTAAGATTTGAAACAAACGATCGGTGGGAAGCCAGCTTTCAGGGGAGGCCTCTTCCAAGCCTCTCGGAGGTCGTGGGCCCGAACGGCGAGCGTCAAAGCACTCGGTTTCGCTCCAGTAGTAGGCTTTTATTGACTAAATTGTAACATGACGACCTATGTGACTTTGGCAGGACTTTTTAGCGCTTACTTTTGAGCTAGTGGGCTAAGATTTGAAACAAACGATCGGTGGGAATCCAGCTTTCAGGAGAGGCCTCCCCCGAGTCTCTGGACGGCTGTGGGGGCGAACGGCGAGCGTCAAAGCACTCGGTTTCTCTCCAGTAGTTGGCCTTTATTGAGTTAGTTGTAACATGACGACCTATGTGATTTTGGCAGGACTTTTTAGCGCCTACTTTTGAGCTACTGGGCTAAGATTAGAAACAAACGATCGGTGGGAAGCCAGCTTTCAGGGGAGGCCTCTTCCAAGCCTCTCGGAGGTCGTGGGCCCGAACGGCGAGCGTCAAAGCACTCGGTTTCGCTCCAGTAGTAGGCCTTTATTGACTAAATTGTAACATGACAACCTATGTGAATTTGGGAGGACTTTTTAGCGCTTACTTTTGACCTAGTGCGCTAAGATTTGAAACAAACGATCGGTGGGAATCCAGCTTTCAGGGGAGTCCACCCCCGAGTCTCAGGAAGGCTGTGGGGCCGAGCAGCGAACGTTAAAGCACTCAGTTTCGCTCAAGTACCATGACGACCGATTTGACTTCGGCACGACTTTAGGTCGCTTAATTTCTGCCTTGCGGGCTAGGAATTTACACAGACAAGCCTTGGGAATCCAGCTTTAAAGGGAGGCCTCTTCCAAGTAGTAGGCTTTTATTGACTAAATTGTAACATGACGACCTATGTGATTTTGGCAGGACTTTGTAGCGCTTACTTTTGAGCTAGTGGGCTAAGATTTGAAACAAACGATCGGTGGGAATCCAGCTTTCAGGGGAGGCCTCCCCCGAGTCTCTGGACGGCTGTGGGGGCGAACGGCGAGCGTCAAAGCACTCGGTTTCGCTCCAGTAGTAGGCTTTTATTGACTAAATTGTAACATGACGACCTATGTGACTTTGGCAGGACTTTTTAGCGCTTACTTTTGAGCTAGTGGGCTAAGATTTGAAACAAACGATCGGTGGGAATCCAGCTTTCAGGGGAGGCCTCCCCCGAGTCTCTGGACGGCTGTGGGGGCGAACGGCGAGCGTCAAAGCACTCGGTTTCGCTCCAGTAGTAGGCCTTTATTGACTAAATTGTAACATGACAACCTATGTGACTTTGGGAGGACTTTTTAGCGCTTACTTTTGACCTAGTGCGCTAAGATTTGAAACAAACGATCGGTGGGAATCCAGCTTTCAGGGGAGTCCTCCCCCGAGTCTCTGGAAGGCTGTGCGGCCGAGCGGCGAGCGTTAAAGCACTCAGTTTCGCTCAAGTAGTAGGCTTTTATTGACTAAATTGTAACATGACGACCTATGTGACTTTGGCAGGACTTTTTAGCGCCTACTTTTCAGCTACTGGGCTAAGATTTGAAAGAAACAATCGGTGGGAATCCAGCTTTCAGGGGAGCCCTCTTCCAAGCCTCTCGGAGGTCGTGGGCCCGAACGGCGAGCGTCAAAGCACTCGGTTTCGCTCCAGTAGTAGGCCTTTATTGACTAAATTGTAACATGACAACCTATGTGACTTTGGCAGGACATTTTAGCGCTTACTTTTGAGCTACTGGGCTAAGATTTGAAACAAACGATCGGTGGGAATCCAGCTTTCAGGGGAGGCCTCTCCCGAGTCTCTGGACGGCTGTGGGGCCGAACGGTGAGCGTCAAAGCACTCGGTTTCTCTCCAGTAGTCGGCCTTTATTGAGTAAATTGTAAAATGACGACCTATGTAATTTTGCAAGGACTTTTTAGCGCCTACTTTACAGCTACTGGGCTAAGATTTGAAACAAACGATCGGTGGGAATCCAGCTTTCAGGGGATGCCTCCCCCGAGTCTCTGTACGGCTGTGGGGCCGAGCGGCGAGCGTAATAGCACTCAGTTTCGCTCGAGTACCATGACGACCGATTTGACTTCGGCACAACTTTAGGTCACTTAATTTCAGCCGAGCGGGCTAGGAATTCACACAGACAAGCCTTGGGAATCCAGCTTTCAAGGGAGGCCTCTTCCAAGCCTCTCGGAGCTCGTGGGGCCGAACGGCAAGCGTCGAAGCACTCTGTTTCGCTCCAGTAGTAGGCCTTTATTGACTAAATTGTAACATGACAACCTATGTAACTTTGGCAGGACTTTTTAGCGCCTACTTTTGAACTAGTGGGCGAAGATTTGAAACAAACGATCGGTGGGAATCCAGCTTTCAGGGGAGGCCTCTCCCGAGTCTCTGGACGGCTGTGGGGCCGAACGGCGAGCGTCAAAGCACTCGGTTTCTCTCCAGTAGTAGGCCTTTATTGAGTAAATTATACCATGACGACCTATGTGATTTTGGCAGGACTTTGTAGCGCCTACTTTTCAGCTACTGGGCTAAGATTTGAAACAAACGATCGGTGGGAATCCAGCTTTCAGGGGAGGCCTCTTCCAAGCCTCTCGGAGGTCGTGGGGCCGAACGGCGAGCGTCAAAGCACTCGGTTTCGCTCCAGTAGTTGGCCTTTATTGACTAAATTGTAACATGATGACCTATGTGACTTTGGCAGGACTTTGTAGCGCCTACTTTTGAACTAGTGGGCTAAGATTTGAAACAAACGATCGGTGGGAATCCAGCTGTCAGGGGATGCCTCTCCCGAGTCTCTGGACGGCTGTGGGGCCGAACGGCGTGCGTCAAAGCACTCGGTTTCTCTCCAGTAGTAGGCCTTTATTGACTAAATTGTAACATGACAACCTATGTGACTTTGGCAGGACTTTTTAGTGCCTACTTTTGAACTACTGCGCTAAGATTTGAAACAAACGATCGGTGGGAATCCAGCTTTCAGGGGAGGCCTCCCCTGCGTCTCTGGACGGCTGTGGGGCCGAACGGCGAGCGTCAAAGCACTCGGTTTCTCTCCAGTAGTAGGCCTTTATTGACTAAATTGTAACATAACGACCTATGTGACTTTGGCAAGACTTTTTAGCGCCTAACTTTCAGGTAGTGGGCTAAGATTTGAAACAAACGATCGGTGGGAATCCAGCTTTCAGGGGAGGCCTCCCCCGAGTCTCTGGACGGCTGTGGGGCCAAGCGGCGAGCGTCAAAGCACTCGGTTTCTCTCCAGTAGTAGGCCTTTATTGACTAAATTGTAACATGACGACCTATGTGATTTTGGCAGGACTTTTTAGCGCCTACTTTTCAGCTACTGGGCTAAGATTTGAAAGAAACAATCGGTGGGAATCCAGCTTTCAGGGGAGCCCTCTTCCAAGCCTCTCGGAGGTCGTGGGCCCGAACGGCGAGCGTCAAAGCACTCGGTTTCGCTCCAGTAGTAGGCCTTTATTGACTAAATTGTAACATGACAACCTATGTGACTTTGGCAGGACATTTTAGCGCTTACTTTTCAGCTACTGGGCTAAGATTTGAAACAAACGATCGGTGGGAATCCAGCTTTCAGGGGAGGCCTCTCCCGAGTCTCTGTACGGCTGTGGGGCCGAACGGTGAGCGTCAAAGCACTCGGTTTCTCTCCAGTAGTCGGCCTTTATTGAGTAAATTGTAAAATGACGACCTATGTAATTTTGCCAGGACTTTTTAGCGCCTACTTTACAGCTACTGGGCTAAGATTTGAAACAAACGATCGGTGGGAATCCAGCTTTCAGGGGAGGCCTCCCCCGAGTCTCTGTACGGCTGTGGCGCCGAGTGGCGAGCGTAATAGCACTCAGTTTCGCTCGAGTACCATGACGACCGATTTGACTTCGGCACAACTTTAGGTCGCTTAATTTCAGCCTAGCGTGCTAGGAATTCACACAGACAATCCTTGGGAATCCAGCTTTCAGGGGAGGCCTCTTCCAAGCCTCTCAGAGGTCGTAGGGCCTAACGGCGAGCGTCAAAGCACTCAGTTTCGCTCCAGTAGTAGGCCTTTATTGACGAAATTGTAACATGACGACCTATGTGACTTTGGCAAGACTTTTTAGCGCTTACTTTTGAGCTAGTGGGCTAAGATTTGAAACAAACGATCGGTGGGAATCCAGATTTCAGGGGAGGCCTCTTCCAAGCCTTTCGGAGGTCGTGGGGCCGAACGGCGAGCGTCATAGCACTCGGTTTCTCTCCAGTAGTAGGCCTTTATAGACTAAATTGTAACATGACGACCTATGTGACTTTGACAAGACTTTTTAGCGCCTATGTTTGAGCTAGTGGGCTCAGATTTGAAACAAACGATCTGTGGGAATCCAGCTTTCAGGGGAGGCCTCCCCCGAGTCTCTGGACGGCTGTGGGGCCGAGCGGTGAGCGTTAAAGCAGTCAGTTTCGCTCGAGTACCATGACGACCGATTTGACTTCGGCACGACTTTAGGTCGCTTAATTTCAGCCTAGCGGGCTAGGAATTCACACAGACAATCCTTGGGAATCCAGCTTTCAGGGGAGGCCTCTTCCAAGCCTCTCAGAGGTCGTGGGGCCTAACGGCGAGCGTCAAAGCACTCGGTTTCGCTCCAGTAGTAGGCCTTTATTGACTAAATTGTAACATGACGACCTATGTGACTTTGGCAAGACTTTTTAGCGCTTACTTTTGAGCTAGTGGGCTAAGATTTGAAACAAACGATCGGTGGGAATCCAGCTTTCAGGGGAGGCCTCTTCCAAGCCTTTCGGAGGTCGTGGGCCCGAACGGCGAGCGTCAAAGCACTCGGTTCGCTCCAGTAGTAGGCCTTTATTGACTAAATTTTAACATGACAACCTGTGTGACTTTGGCAGGACGTTTTAGCGCTTACTTTTTACCTAGTGCCCTAAGATTTGAAACAATCGATCGGTGGGAATCCAGCTTTCAGGGGAGACCTCCCCCGAGTCTCTGGACGGCTGTGGGGCCGAGCGGCGAGCTTTAAAGCACTCAGTTACGCTCGAGTACCATGACGACCGATTTGACTTCGGCACGACTTTAGGTCGCTTAATTTCAGCCTAGCGGGCTAGGAATTCACACAGACAATCCTTGGGAATCCAGCTTTCAGGGGAGGCCTCTTCCAAGCCTCTCGGAGGTCGTGGGGCCGAACGGCGAGCGTCATAGCATTCGGTTTCTCTCCAGTAGCAGGCCTTTATTGGCTAAATTGTAACATGACGACCTATGTGACTTTGGCAAGACTTTTTAGCGCCTACTCTTGAGCTAGTGGGCTAAGATTTGAAACAAACGATCGGTGGGAATCCAGCTTTCAGGGGACGCCTCCCCCGAGTCTCTGGACGGCTGTGGGGCCGAGCAGCGAGCGTTAAAGCACTCAGTTTCGGTCCAGTAGTTGGCCTTTATTGACTAAATTGTAACATGACGACCTATGTGATTTTGGCAGGACTTTTTAGCATCTACTTTTCAGCTACTGGGCTAAGATTTGAAACAAACGATCGGTGGCAATCCAGCTTTCAGGGGAGGCCTCTTCCAAGTCTCTCGGAGGTCATGGGGCCGAACGGCGAGCGTCAAAGCACTCGGTTTCGCTCCAGGTGTAGGCCTTTATTGACTAAATTGTAACATGACAACCTATGTGACTTTGGCAGGACTTTTTAGCGCTTAATTTTGAGCTAGTTGGCTAAGATTTGAAACAAACGATCGGTGGGAATCCAGCATTCAGGGGAGGCCTCTTCCAAGCCTCTCGGAGGTCGTGGGGCCGAACGGCGAGCGTCAAAGCACTCGTTTTCGGTCCAGTAGTAGGCCTTTATTGACTAAATTGTACCATGACGACTTATGTGATTTTGGCAGGGCATTTTAGCGCTTACTTTTGAGTTAGTGGGCTAAGATTTGAAACACATTATCGGTGGGAATCCAGCTTTCAGGGGAGGCCTCCCCCGAGTCTCTGGACGGCTGTGGGGCCGAGCGGTGAGCGTTAAAGCAGTCAGTTTCGCTCGAGTACCATGACGACCGATTTGACTTCGGCACGACTTTAGGTCGCTTAATTTCAGCCTAGCGGGCTAGGAATTCACACAGACAATCCTTGGGAATCCAGCTTTCAGGGGAGGCCTCTTCCAAGCCTCTCAGAGGTCGTGGGGCCTAACGGCGAGCGTCAAAGCACTCGGTTTCGCTCCAGTAGTAGGCCTTTATTGACTAAATTGTAACATGACGACCTATGTGACTTTGGCAAGACTTTTTAGCGCTTACTTTTGAGCTAGTGGGCTAAGATTTGAAACAAACGATCGGTGGGAATCCAGCTTTCAGGGGAGGCCTCTTCCAAGCCTCTCGGAGGTCGTGGGCCCGAACGGCGAGCGTCAAAGCACTCGGTTTCGCTCCAGTAGTAGGCCTTTATTGACTAAATTTTAACATGACAACCTGTGTGACTTTGGCAGGACGTTTTAGCGCTTACTTTTTACCTAGTGCGCTAAGATTTGAAACAATCGATCGGTGAGAATCCAGCTTTCAGGGGAGACCTCCCCCGAGTCTCTGGACGGCTGTGGGGCCGAGCGGCGAGCTTTAAAGCACTCAGTTACGCTCGAGTACCATGACGACCGATTTGACTTCGGCACGACTTTAGGTCGCTTAATTTCAGCCTAGCGGGCTAGGAATTCACACAGACAATCCTTGGGAATCCAGCTTTCAGGGGAGGCCTCTTCCAAGCCTCTCGGAGGTCGTGGGGCCGAACGGCGAGCGTCATAGCATTCGGTTTCTCTCCAGTAGCAGGCCTTTATTGGCTAAATTGTAACATGACGACCTATGTGACTTTGGCAAGACTTATTAGCGCCTACTTTTGAGCTAGTGGGCTAAGATTTGAAACAAACGATCGGTGGGAATCCAGCTTTCAGGGGACGCCTCCCCCGAGTCTCTGGACGGCTGTGGGGCCGAGCAGCGAGCGTTAAAGCACTCAGTTTCGGTCCAGTAGTTGGCCTTTATTGACTAAATTGTAACATGACGACCTATGTGATTTTGGCAGGACTTTTTAGCGTCTACTTTTCAGCTACTGGGCTAAGATTTGAAACAAACGATCGGTGGCAATCCAGCTTTCAGGGGAGGCCTCTTCCAAGTCTCTCGGAGGTCATGGGGCCGAACGGCGAGCGTCAAAGCACTCGGTTTCGCTCCAGGTGTAGGCCTTTATTGACTAAATTGTAACATGACAACCTATGTGACTTTGGCAGGACTTTTTAGCGCTTACTTTTGAGCTAGTTGGCTAAGATTTGAAACAAACGATCAGTGGGAATCCAGCATTCAGGGGAGGCCTCTTCCAAGCCTCTCGGAGGTCGTGGGGCCGAACGGCGAGCGTCAAAGCACTCGTTTTCGGTCCAGTAGTAGGCCTTTATTGACTAAATTGTACCATGACGACTTATGTGATTTTGGCAGGGCATTTTAGCGCTTACTTTTGAGTTAGTGGGCTAAGATTTGAAACACATTATCGGTGGGAATCCAGCTTTCAGGGGGGTCCTCCCCCGAGTCTCTGGACGGCTGTGGGCCCGAACGGCGAGCGTCAAAGCACTCGGTTTCGCTCCAGTAGTAGGCCTTTATTGACTAAATTGTAACATGACGACCTATATGACTTTGGCAAGACTTTTTAGCGCCTACTTTTGAGTTAGTAGGCTAAGCTTTGAAATAAACGATCGGTGGGAATTCAGCTTTAAGGGGAGTTCTCCCCCGAGTCTCAGGACGGCTGTGGGGCCGAACGGCGAGCGTCAAAGCACTCGGTTTCTCTCCAGTAGTAGGCCTTTATTGAGTAAATTGTAACATGACGACCTATGTGATTTTGGCAGGACGTTTTAGCGCTTACGTTTGAGCTAGTGGGATAAGATTTAAATCAAACGATCGGTGGGAATCCAGCTTTCAGGGGAGTCCTCCCCCGAGTCTCTGGACGGCTGTGGGGCCGAGCGGCGAGCGTTAAAGCACTCAGTTTCGGTCCAGTAGGAGGCCTTTATTGGCTAAATTGTAACATGACGACAAATGTGACTTTGGTAAGACATTTTAGCGCCTACTTTTCAGCTAGTGGGCTAAGATTTGAAACAAACGATCGGTGGGAATCCAGCTTTCAGGGGAGGTCTCTCAGAGGTCATGGGGCCGAACGGCGAGCGTCAAAGCACTCGGTTTCGCTCCAGTCGTAGGCCTTTATTGACTAAATTGTAACATGACAACCATTGTGACTTTGGCAGGACATTTTAGCGCCTAGTTTTGAGCTAGTGGGCTAAGATTTGAAATAAACGATCGGTGGGAATCCAGCTTTCAGGGGAGGCCTCCCCCGAGTCTCTGGACTGCTGTGGGGCCGAGCGGCGACCGTTAAAGCACTCAGTTTCGCTCGAGTACCATGACGACCGATTTGACTTCGGCACGACTTTAGGTCGCTTAATTTCATTCTAGCGGGCTAGGAATTCACACAGACGATCCTTGGGAATCCAGCTTTCAGGGGAGGCCACTTCCAAGCCTCTCAGAGGTCGTGGGGCCTATCGGCGAGCGTCAAAGCACTCGGTTTCGCTCCAGTAGTAGGCCTTTATTGACTAAATTGTAACATGACGACCTATGTGACTTTGGCAAGACTTTTTAGCGCTCACTTTTGAGCTAGTGGGCTAAGATTTGAAACAAACGATTGGTGGGAATACAGCTTTCAGGGGAGGCCTCCCCCGAGTTTCTGGACAGCTGTGGGGCCGAACGCCGAGCGTCAAAGCACTTGGTTTCTCTCCAGTAGTAGGCCTTTATTGACTAAATTGTAACATGACGACCTCTGTGACTTTGGCAGGACATTTTAGCGCCTAGTTATGAGCTAGTGGGCTATGATTTGAAACAAACGATCGGTGGGAATCCAGCTTTCAGGGAAAGCCTCCCCCGAGTCTCTGGACGGCTGTGGTGCCGAGCGGCGAGCGTTAAAGCACTCAGTTTCGGTCCAGTAGGAGGCCTTTATTGACTAAATTGTAACATGACGACCTATGTGATTTTGGCAGGACTTTTTAGCGCCTACTTTTCAGCTACTGGGCTAGGATTTGAAACAAACGATCGGTGGGAATCCAGCTTTCAGGGGAGGCTTCTTCCAAGCCTCTCGGAGGTTGTGGGGCCGAACGGCGAGCGTTAAAGCACTCGGTTTCACTCCAGTAGTAGGCCTTTATTGACTAAATTGTAACATGACGACCTATGTGACTTTGGCAAGACTTTTTAGCGCTCACTTTTGAGCTAGTGGGCTAAGATTTGAAACAAACGATCGGTGGGAATCCAGCTTTCAGGGGAGGCCTCCCCCGAGTGTCTGGACGGCTGTGGGGCCGAGCGGCAAGCGTTAAAGCACTCAGTTTCGGTCCAGTAGGCGGACTTTATTGACTAAATTGTAACATGACGACCTATGTGATTTTGGCAGGACTTTTTAGCGCCTACTTTTCCGCTACTAGGCTAAGATTTGAAAGAAACGATCGGTGGGAATCCAGCTTTCAGGGGAGGCCTCTTCCAAGCCTCTCGGAGGTCGTGGGCCTGAACGGCAAGCGTTAAAGCACTCAGTTTCGGTCCAGTAGGCGGACTTTATTGACTAAATTGTAACATGACGACCTATGTGACTTTGGCAGGACATTTTAGCGTCTAGTTTTGAGCTAGTGGGCTAAGATTTGAAACAAACGATCGATGGGAATCCAGCTTTCAGGGGAGGCCTCCCCCGAGTCTCTGGACGGCTGTGGGGCCGAGCGGTGAGCGTTAAAGCAGTCAGTTTCGCTCGAGTACCATGACGACCGATTTGACTTCGGCACGACTTTAGGTCGCTTAATTTCAGCCTAGCGGGCTAGGAATTCACACAGACAATCCTTGGGAATCCAGCTTTCAGGGGAGGCCTCTTCCAAGCCTCTCAGAGGTCGTGGGGCCTAACGGCGAGCGTCAAAGCACTCGGTTTCGCTCCAGTAGTAGGCCTTTATTGACTAAATTGTAACATGACGACCTATGTGACTTTGGCAAGACTTTTTAGCGCTTACTTTTGAGCTAGTGGGCTAAGATTTGAAACAAACGATCGGTGGGAATCCAGCTTTCAGGGGAGGCCTCTTCCAAGCCTCTCGGAGGTCGTGGGCCCGAACGGCGAGCGTCAAAGCACTCGGTTCGCTCCAGTAGTCGGCCTTTATTGACTAAATTTTAACATGACAACCTGTGTGACTTTGGCAGGACGTTTTAGCGCTTACTTTTTACCTAGTGCCCTAAGATTTGAAACAATCGATCGGTGGGAATCCAGCTTTCAGGGGAGACCTCCCCCGAGTCTCTGGACGGCTGTGGGGCCGAGCGGCGAGCTTTAAAGCACTCAGTTACGCTCGAGTACCATGACGACCGATTTGACTTCGGCACGACTTTAGGTCGCTTAATTTCAGCCTAGCGGGCTAGGAATTCACACAGACAATCCTTGGGAATCCAGCTTTCAGGGGAGGCCTCTTCCAAGCCTCTCGGAGGTCGTGGGGCCGAACGGCGAGCGTCATAGCATTCGGTTTCTCTCCAGTAGCAGGCCTTTATTGGCTAAATTGTAACATGACGACCTATGTGACTTTGGCAAGACTTTTTAGCGCCTACTCTTGAGCTAGTGGGCTAAGATTTGAAACAAACAATCGGTGGGAATCCACCTTTCAGGGGACGCCTCCCCCGAGTCTCTGGACGGCTGTGGGGCCGAGCAGCGAGCGTTAAAGCACTCAGTTTCGGTCCAGTAGTTGGCCTTTATTGACTAAATTGTAACATGACGACCTATGTGATTTTGGCAGGACTTTTTAGCATCTACTTTTCAGCTACTGGGCTAAGATTTGAAACAAACGATCGGTGGGAATCCAGCTTTCAGGGGAGGCTTCTTCCAAGCCTCTCGGAGGTTGTGGGGCCGAACGGCGAGCGTTAAAGCACTCGGTTTCACTCCAGTAGTAGGCCTTTATTGACTAAATTGTAACATGACGACCTATGTGACTTTGGCAAGACTTTTTAGCGCTCACTTTTGAGCTAGTGGGCTAAGATTTGAAACAAACGATCGGTGGGAATCCAGCTTTCAGGGGAGGCCTCCCCCGAGTGTCTGGACGGCTGTGGGGCCGAGCGGCAAGCGTTAAAGCACTCAGTTTCGGTCCAGTAGGCGGACTTTATTGACTAAATTGTAACATGACGACCTATGTGATTTTGGCAGGACTTTTTAGCGCCTACTTTTCCGCTACTAGGCTAAGATTTGAAAGAAACGATCGGTGGGAATCCAGCTTTCAGGGGAGGCCTCTTCCAAGCCTCTCGGAGGTCGTGGGCCTGAACGGCAAGCGTTAAAGCACTCAGTTTCGGTCCAGTAGGCGGACTTTATTGACTAAATTGTAACATGACGACCTATGTGACTTTGGCAGGACATTTTAGCGTCTAGTTTTGAGCTAGTGGGCTAAGATTTGAAACAAACGATCGATGGGAATCCAGCTTTCAGGGGAGGCCTCCCCCGAGTCTCTGGACGGCTGTGGGGCCGAGCGGTGAGCGTTAAAGCAGTCAGTTTCGCTCGAGTACCATGACGACCGATTTGACTTTGGCACGACTTTAGGTCGCTTAATTTCAGCCTAGCGGGCTAGGAATTCACACAGACAATCCTTGGGAATCCAGCTTTCAGGGGAGGCCTCTTCCAAGCCTCTCAGAGGTCGTGGGGCCTAACGGCGAGCGTCAAAGCACTCGGTTTCGCTCCAGTAGTAGGCCTTTATTGACTAAATTGTAACATGACGACCTATGTGACTTTGGCAAGACTTTTTAGCGCTTACTTTTGAGCTAGTGGGCTAAGATTTGAAACAAACGATCGGTGGGAATCCAGCTTTCAGGGGAGGCCTCTTCCAAGCCTCTCGGAGGTCGTGGGCCCGAACGGCGAGCGTCAAAGCACTCGGTTCGCTCCAGTAGTCGGCCTTTATTGACTAAATTTTAACATGACAACCTGTGTGACTTTGGCAGGACGTTTTAGCGCTTACTTTTTACCTAGTGCCCTAAGATTTGAAACAATCGATCGGTGGGAATCCAGCTTTCAGGGGAGACCTCCCCCGAGTCTCTGGACGGCTGTGGGGCCGAGCGGCGAGCTTTAAAGCACTCAGTTACGCTCGAGTACCATGACGACCGATTTGACTTCGGCACGACTTTAGGTCGCTTAATTTCAGCCTAGCGGGCTAGGAATTCACACAGACAATCCTTGGGAATCCAGCTTTCAGGGGAGGCCTCTTCCAAGCCTCTCGGAGGTCGTGGGGCCGAACGGCGAGCGTCATAGCATTCGGTTTCTCTCCAGTAGCAGGCCTTTATTGGCTAAATTGTAACATGACGACCTATGTGACTTTGGCAAGACTTTTTAGCGCCTACTCTTGAGCTAGTGGGCTAAGATTTGAAACAAACAATCGGTGGGAATCCACCTTTCAGGGGACGCCTCCCCCGAGTCTCTGGACGGCTGTGGGGCCGAGCAGCGAGCGTTAAAGCACTCAGTTTCGGTCCAGTAGTTGGCCTTTATTGACTAAATTGTAACATGACGACCTATGTGATTTTGGCAGGACTTTTTAGCATCTACTTTTCAGCTACTGGGCTAAGATTTGAAACAAACGATCGGTGGCAATCCAGCTTTCAGGGGAGGCCTCTTCCAAGTCTCTCGGAGGTCATGGGGCCGAACGGCGAGCGTCAAAGCACTCGGTTTCGCTCCAGGTGTAGGCCTTTATTGACTAAATTGTAACATGACAACCTATGTGACTTTGGCAGGACTTTTTAGCGCTTAATTTTGAGCTAGTTGGCTAAGATTTGAAACAAACGATCGGTGGGAATCCAGCATTCAGGGGAGGCCTCTTCCAAGCCTCTCGGAGGTCGTGGGGCCGAACGGCGAGCGTCAAAGCACTCGTTTTCGGTCCAGTAGTAGGCCTTTATTGACTAAATTGTACCATGACGACTTATGTGATTTTGGCAGGGCATTTTAGCGCTTACTTTTGAGTTAGTGGGCTAAGATTTGAAACACATTATCGGTGGGAATCCAGCTTTCAGGGGAGGCCTCCCCCGAGTCTCTGGACGGCTGTGGGGCCGAGCGGTGAGCGTTAAAGCAGTCAGTTTCGCTCGAGTACCATGACGACCGATTTGACTTCGGCACGACTTTAGGTCGCTTAATTTCATTCTAGCGGGCTAGGAATTCACACAGACGATCCTTGGGAATCCAGCTTTCAGGGGAGGCCACTTCCAAGCCTCTCAGAGGTCGTGGGGCCTATCGGCGAGCGTCAAAGCACTCGGTTTCGCTCCAGTAGTAGGCCTTTATTGACTAAATTGTAACATGACGACCTATGTGACTTTGGCAAGACTTTTTAGCGCTCACTTTTGAGCTAGTGGGCTAAGATTTGAAACAAACGATTGGTGGGAATACAGCTTTCAGGGGAGGCCTCCCCCGAGTTTCTGGACAGCTGTGGGGCCGAACGCCGAGCGTCAAAGCACTTGGTTTCTCTCCAGTAGTAGGCCTTTATTGACTAAATTGTAACATGACGACCTCTGTGACTTTGGCAGGACATTTTAGCGCCTAGTTATGAGCTAGTGGGCTATGATTTGAAACAAACGATCGGTGGGAATCCAGCTTTCAGGGAAAGCCTCCCCCGAGTCTCTGGACGGCTGTGGTGCCGAGCGGCGAGCGTTAAAGCACTCAGTTTCGGTCCAGTAGGAGGCCTTTATTGACTAAATTGTAACATGACGACCTATGTGATTTTGGCAGGACTTTTTAGCGCCTACTTTTCAGCTACTGGGCTAGGATTTGAAACAAACGATCGGTGGGAATCCAGCTTTCAGGGGAGGCTTCTTCCAAGCCTCTCGGAGGTTGTGGGGCCGAACGGCGAGCGTTAAAGCACTCGGTTTCACTCCAGTAGTAGGCCTTTATTGACTAAATTGTAACATGACGACCTATGTGACTTTGGCAAGACTTTTTAGCGCTCACTTTTGAGCTAGTGGGCTAAGATTTGAAACAAACGATCGGTGGGAAACCAGCTTTCAGGGGAGGCCTCCCCCGAGTGTCTGGAGGGCTGTGGGGCCGAGCGGCAAGCGTTAAAGCACTCAGTTTCGGTCCAGTAGGCGGACTTTATTGACTAAATTGTAACATGACGACCTATGTGATTTTGGCAGGACTTTTTAGCGCCTACTTTTCCGCTACTAGGCTAAGATTTGAAAGAAACGATCGGTGGGAATCCAGCTTTCAGGGGAGGCCTCTTCCAAGCCTCTCGGAGGTCGTGGGCCTGAACGGCAAGCGTTAAAGCACTCAGTTTCGGTCCAGTAGGCGGACTTTATTGACTAAATTGTAACATGACGACCTATGTGACTTTGGCAGGACATTTTAGCGTCTAGTTTTGAGCTAGTGGGCTAAGATTTGAAACAAACGATCGATGGGAATCCAGCTTTCAGGGGAGTCCTCCCCCGAGTCTCTGGACGGCTGTGGGGCCGAGCGGCGAGCGTTAAAGCACTCACTTTCGGTCCAGTAGGAGGCCTTTATTGACTAAATTGTAACATGACGACCTATGTGATTTTGGCAGGACATTTTCGCGCCTAATTTTCAGCTACTGGGCTAGGATATGAAACAAACGATCGGTGGGAATCCAGCTTTCAGGGGAGGCCTCTTCCAAGCCTCTCGGAGGTCGTGGGGCCGAACGGCGAGCGTCAAAGCACTCGGTTTCGCTCCAGTAGTAGGCCTTTATTGACTAAATTGTAACATGACAACCTATGTGACTTTGGCAGGATTTTTTAGCGCTTACTTTTCACCTAGTGCGCTAAGATTTGAAACAAACGATCGGTGGGCATCCAGCTTTCAGGGGAGTCCACCCCCGAGTCTCTGGACGGCTGTGTGGCCGAGCGGCGAGCGTTAAAGCACTCAGTTTCGGTCCAGTAGGAGGCCTTTATTGGCTAAATTGTAACATGACGACCAATGTGACTTTGGTAAGACATTTTAGCGCCTACCTTTGAGCTAGTGGGCTAAGATTTGAAACAAACGATTGGTGGGAATCCAGCTTTCAGGGGACGCCTCCCTTGAGTCTCTGGACGGCTGTGGGGCCGAGCGGCGAGCATTAAAGCACTCAGTTTCGGTCCAGTAGGAGGCCTTTATTGGCTAAATTGTAACATGACGACCAATGTGACTTTGGTAAGACTTTTTAGCGCCTACTTTTAAGTTAGTGGGCTAAGATTTGAAATAAACGATCGGTGGGAATCCAGCTTTCAGGGGAGGCCTCCCCCGAGTCTCTGGACTGCTGTGGGGCCGAGCGGCGACCGTTAAAGCACTCAGTTTCGCTCGAGTACCATCACGACCGATTTGACTTCGGCACGACTTTAGGTCGCTTAATTTCATTCTAGCGGGCTAGGAATTCACACAGACGATCCTTGGGAATCCAGCTTTCAGGGGAGGCCACTTCCAAGCCTCTCAGAGGTCGTGGGGCCTATCGGCGAGCGTCAAAGCACTCGGTTTCGCTCCAGTAGTAGGCCTTTATTGACTAAATTGTAACATGACGACCTATGTGACTTTGGCAAGACTTTTTAGCGCTCACTTTTGAGCTAGTGGGCTAAGATTTGAAACAAACGATTGGTGGGAATACAGCTTTCAGGGGAGGCCTCCCCCGAGTTTCTGGACAGCTGTGGGGCCGAACGCCGAGCGTCAAAGCACTTGGTTTCTCTCCAGTAGTAGGCCTTTATTGACTAAATTGTAACATGACGACCTCTGTGACTTTGGCAGGACATTTTAGCGCCTAGTTATGAGCTAGTGGGCTATGATTTGAAACAAACGATCGGTGGGAATCCAGCTTTCAGGGAAAGCCTCCCCCGAGTCTCTGGACGGCTGTGGTGCCGAGCGGCGAGCGTTAAAGCACTCAGTTTCGGTCCAGTAGGAGGCCTTTATTGACTAAATTGTAACATGACGACCTATGTGATTTTGGCAGGACTTTTTAGCGCCTACTTTTCAGCTACTGGGCTAGGATTTGAAACAAACGATCGGTGGGAATCCAGCTTTCAGGGGAGGCTTCTTCCAAGCCTCTCGGAGGTTGTGGGGCCGAACGGCGAGCGTTAAAGCACTCGGTTTCACTCCAGTAGTAGGCCTTTATTGACTAAATTGTAACATGACGACCTATGTGACTTTGGCAAGACTTTTTAGCGCTCACTTTTGAGCTAGTGGGCTAAGATTTGAAAACGATCGGTGGGAATCCAGCTTTCAGGGGAGGCCTCCCCCGAGTGTCTGGACGGCTGTGGGGCCGAGCGGCAAGCGTTAAAGCACTCAGTTTCGGTCCAGTAGGCGGACTTTATTGACTAAATTGTAACATGACGACCTATGTGATTTTGGCAGGACTTTTTAGCGCCTACTTTTCCGCTACTAGGCTAAGATTTGAAAGAAACGATCGGTGGGAATCCAGCTTTCAGGGGAGGCCTCTTCCAAGCCTCTCGGAGGTCGTGGGCCTGAACGGCAAGCGTTAAAGCACTCAGTTTCGGTCCAGTAGGCGGACTTTATTGACTAAATTGTAACATGACGACCTATGTGACTTTGGCAGGACATTTTAGCGTCTAGTTTTGAGCTAGTGGGCTAAGATTTGAAACAAACGATCGATGGGAATCCAGCTTTCAGGGGAGTCCTCCCCCGAGTCTCTGGACGGCTGTGGGGCCGAGCGGCGAGCGTTAAAGCACTCACTTTCGGTCCAGTAGGAGGCCTTTATTGACTAAATTGTAACATGACGACCTATGTGATTTTGGCAGGACATTTTCGCGCCTAATTTTCAGCTACTGGGCTAGGATATGAAACAAACGATCGGTGGGAATCCAGCTTTCAGGGGAGGCCTCTTCCAAGCCTCTCGGAGGTCGTGGGGCCGAACGGCGAGCGTCAAAGCACTCGGTTTCGCTCCAGTAGTAGGCCTTTATTGACTAAATTGTAACATGACAACCTATGTGACTTTGGCAGGATTTTTTAGCGCTTACTTTTCACCTAGTGCGCTAAGATTTGAAACAAACGATCGGTGGGAATCCAGCTTTCAGGGGAGTCCACCCCCGAGTCTCTGGACGGCTGTGTGGCCGAGCGGCGAGCGTTAAAGCACTCAGTTTCGGTCCAGTAGGAGGCCTTTATTGGCTAAATTGTAACATGACGACCAATGTGACTTTGGTAAGACATTTTAGCGCCTACCTTTGAGCTAGTGGGCTAAGATTTGAAACAAACGATTGGTGGGAATCCAGCTTTCAGGGGACGCCTCCCTTGAGTCTCTGGACGGCTGTGGGGCCGAGCGGCGAGCATTAAAGCACTCAGTTTCGGTCCAGTAGGAGGCCTTTATTGGCTAAATTGTAACATGACGACCAATGTGACTTTGGTAAGACTTTTTAGCGCCTACTTTTAAGTTAGTGGGCTAAGATTTGAAATAAACGATCGGTGGGAATCCAGCTTTCAGGGGAGGCCTCCCCCGAGTCTCTGGACTGCTGTGGGGCCGAGCGGCGACCGTTAAAGCACTCAGTTTCGCTCGAGTACCATGACGACCGATTTGACTTCGGCACGACTTTAGGTCGCTTAATTTCATTCTAGCGGGCTAGGAATTCACACAGACGATCCTTGGGAATCCAGCTTTCAGGGGAGGCCACTTCCAAGCCTCTCAGAGGTCGTGGGGCCTATCGGCGAGGGTCAAAGCACTCGGTTTCGCTCCAGTAGTAGGCCTTTATTGACTAAATTGTAACATGACGACCTATGTGACTTTGGCAAGACTTTTTAGCGCTCACTTTTGAGCTAGTGGGCTAAGATTTGAAACAAACGATTGGTGGGAATACAGCTTTCAGGGGAGGCCTCCCCCGAGTTTCTGGACAGCTGTGGGGCCGAACGCCGAGCGTCAAAGCACTTGGTTTCTCTCCAGTAGTAGGCCTTTATTGACTAAATTGTAACATGACGACCTCTGTGACTTTGGCAGGACATTTTAGCGCCTAGTTATGAGCTAGTGGGCTATGATTTGAAACAAACGATCGGTGGGAATCCAGCTTTCAGGGAAAGCCTCCCCCGAGTCTCTGGACGGCTGTGGTGCCGAGCGACGAGCGTTAAAGCACTCAGTTTCGGACCAGTAGGAGGCCTTTATTGACTAAATTGTAACATGACGACCTATGTGATTTTGGCAGGACTTTTTAGCGCCTACTTTTCAGCTACTGGGCTAGGATTTGAAACAAACGATCGGTGGGAATCCAGCTTTCAGGGGAGGCTTCTTCCAAGCCTCTCGGAGGTTGTGGGGCCGAACGGCGAGCGTTAAAGCACTCGGTTTCACTCCAGTAGTAGGCCTTTATTGACTAAATTGTAACATGACGACCTATGTGACTTTGGCAAGACTTTTTAGCGCTCACTTTTGAGCTAGTGGGCTAAGATTTGAAACAAACGATCGGTGGGAATCCAGCTTTCAGGGGAGGCCTCCCCCGAGTGTCTGGACGGCTGTGGGGCCGAGCGGCAAGCGTTAAAGCACTCAGTTTCGGTCCAGTAGGCGGACTTTATTGACTAAATTGTAACATGACGACCTATGTGATTTTGGCAGGACTTTTTAGCGCCTACTTTTCCGCTACTAGGCTAAGATTTGAAAGAAACGATCGGTGGGAATCCAGCTTTCAGGGGAGGCCTCTTCCAAGCCTCTCGGAGGTCGTGGGCCTGAACGGCAAGCGTTAAAGCACTCAGTTTCGGTCCAGTAGGCGGACTTTATTGACTAAATTGTAACATGACGACCTATGTGACTTTGGCAGGACATTTTAGCGTCTAGTTTTGAGCTAGTGGGCTAAGATTTGAAACAAACGATCGATGGGAATCCAGCTTTCAGGGGAGTCCTCCCCCGAGTCTCTGGACGGCTGTGGGGCCGAGCGGCGAGCATTAAAGCACTCAGTTTCGGTCCAGTAGGAGGCCTTTATTGACTAAATTGTAACATGACGACCTATGTGATTTTGGCAGGACTTTTTAGCGCTTACTTTTCAGCTACTGGGCTAAGATTTGAAACAAACTATCGGTGGGAATCCAGCTTTCAGGGGAGGCCTCTTCCAAGCCTCTCGGAGGTCATGGGGCCGAACGGCGAGCGTCAAACAACTCGGTTTCGCTCCAGTCGTAGGCCTTTATTGACTAAATTGTAACATGACAACCATTGTGACTTTGGCAGGACTTTTTAGCGCTTACTTTTGAGCTAGTTGGCTCAGATTTGAAACACACGATCGTTGGGATTCCAGCTTTCAGGGAAGGCCTCCCCCGAGTCTCTGGATGGCTGTGGGGCCGAACGGCGAGCGTCAAAGCACTCGGTTTCTCTCCAGTCGTAGGGCTTTATTGACTAAATTGTAACATGACGACCTATGTGATTTTGGCAGGAGTTTTTAGCACTTACGTTTGGGCTAGTGGGCTAAGATTTAAAACAAACGATCGGTGGGAATCCAGCTTTCAGGGGAGGCCTCCCCCGAGTCTCTGGACTGCTGTGGGGCCGAGCGGCGACCGTTAAAGCACTCAGTTTCGCTCGAGTACCATGACGACCGATTTGATTTCGGCACGACTTTAGGTCGCTTAATTTCATTCTAGCGGGCTAGGAATTCACACAGACGATCCTTGGGAATCCAGCTTTCAGGGGAGGCCACTTCCAAGCCTCTCAGAGGTCGTGGGGCCTATCGGCGAGCGTCAAAGCACTCGGTTTCGCTCCAGTAGTAGGCCTTTATTGACTAAATTGTAACATGACGACCTATGTGACTTTGGCAAGACTTTTTAGCGCTCACTTTTGAGCTAGTGGGCTAAGATTTGAAACAAACGATTGGTGGGAATACAGCTTTCAGGGGAGGCCTCCCCCGAGTTTCTGGACAGCTGTGGGGCCGAACGGCGAGCGTCAAAGCACTCGGTTTCTCTCCAGTAGTTGGCCTTTATTGAGTAAATTGTAACATGACGACCTATGTGATTTTGGCAGGACTTTTTAGCGCCTACTTTTCAGCTACTGGGCTAAGATTTGAAACAAACGATCGGTGGGAATCCAGCTTTCAGGGGAGGCCTCCCCCGAGTCTCTGGACGGCTGCGGGGCCGAGCGGCGAGCGTTAAAGCGCTCAGTTTCGGTCCAGTAGGAGGCCTTTATTGACTAAATTGTAACATGACGACCTATGTGATTTTGGCAGGACTTTTTAGAGCCTACTTTTCAGCTACTGGGCTAAGATTTGAAACAAACGATCGGTGGGAATCCAGCTTTCAGGGGAGGCCTCTTCCAAGCCTCTCGGAAGTCGTGGGCCCGAACGGCGAGCGTCAAAGCACTCGGTTTCTCTCCAGTAGTTGGCCTTTATTGAGTAAATTGTAACATGACGACCTATGTGATTTTGGCAGGACTTTTTAGCGCCTACTTTTCAGCTACTGGGCTAAGATTTGAAACAAACGATCGGTGGGAATCCAGCTTTCAGGGGAGTCCTCCCCCGAGTCTCTGGACGGCTGTGGGGCCGAGCGGCGAGCGTTAAAGCACTCAGTTTCGGTCCAGTAGGAGGCCTTTATTGGCTAAATTGTAACATGACGACCAATGTGACTTTGGTAAGACATTTTAGCGCCTACTTTTGAGCTAGTGGGCTAAGATTTGAAACAAACGATTGGTGGGAATCCAGCTTTCAGGGGACGCCTCCCTTGAGTCTCTGGACGGCTGTGGGGCCGAGCGGCGAGCATTAAAGCACTCAGTTTCGGTCCAGTAGGAGGCCTTTATTGGCTAAATTGTAACATGACGACCAATGTGACTTTGGTAAGACTTTTTAGCGCCTACTTTTCAGCTAGTGGGCTAGGATTTGAAACAAACGATCGGTGGGAATCCAGCTTTCAGGGGAGGCCTCCCCCGAGTCTCTCGGAGGTCATGGGGCCGAACGGCGAGCGTCAAAGCACTCGGTTTCGGTCCAGTCGTAGGCCTTTATTGACTAAATTGTAACATGACAACCATTGTGACTTTGGCAGGACATTTTAGCGCCTAGTTTTGAGCTAGTGGGCTAAGATTTGAAATAAACGATCGGTGGGAATCCAGCTTTCAGGGGAGGCCTCCCCCGAGTCTCTGGACTGCTGTGGGGCCGAGCGGCGACCGTTAAAGCACTCAGTTTCGCTCGAGTACCATGACGACCGATTTGACTTCGGCACGACTTTAGGTCGCTTAATTTCATTCTAGCGGGCTAGGAATTCACACAGACGATCCTTGGGAATCCAGCTTTCAGGGGAGGCCACTTCCAAGCCTCTCAGAGGTCGTGGGGCCTATCGGCGAGCGTCAAAGCACTCTGTTTCGCTCCAGTAGTAGGCCTTTATTGACTAAATTGTAACATGACGACCTATGTGACTTTGGCAAGACTTTTTAGCGCTCACTTTTGAGCTAGTGGGCTAAGATTTGAAACAAACGATTGGTGGGAATACAGCTTTCAGGGGAGGCCTCCCCCGAGTTTCTGGACAGCTGTGGGGCCGAACGCCGAGCGTCAAAGCACTTGGTTTCTCTCCAGTAGTTGGCCTTTATTGACTAAATTGTAACATGACGACCTCTGTGACTTTGGCAGGA
This sequence comes from Phycodurus eques, assembly GCF_024500275.1. NCBI lineage: Eukaryota > Metazoa > Chordata > Actinopteri > Syngnathiformes > Syngnathidae > Phycodurus > Phycodurus eques. Next base: position 51,667 of record NW_026904061.1, read on the forward strand.
CATTTTAGCGCCTAGTTATGAGCTAGTGGGCTAAGATTTGAAACAAACGATCGGTGGGAATCCAGCTTTCAGGGAAAGCCTCCCCCGAGTGTCTGGACGGCTGTGGGGCCGAGCAGCGAGCGTTAAAGCACAAAGTTTCGTTCCAGTAGTTGGCCTTTATTGACTAAATTGTAACATGACGACCTATGTGATTATGGCAGGACGTTTTAGCGCCTACTTTTCAGCTACTGGGCTAAGATTTGAAACAAACGATCGGTGGCAATCCAGCTTTCAGGGGAGGCCTCTTCCAAGTCTCTCGGAGGTCATGGGGCCGAACGGCGAGCGTCAAAGCACTCGGTTTCGCTCCAGGTGTAGGCCTTTATTGACTAAATTGTAACATGACAACCTATGTGACTTTGGCAGGACTTTTTAGCGCTTAATTTTGAGCTAGTTGGCTAAGATTTGAAACAAACGATCGGTGGGAATCCAGCATTCAGGGGAGGCCTCTTCCAAGCCTCTCGGAGGTCGTGGGGCCGAACGGCGAGCGTCAAAGCACTCGTTTTCGGTCCAGTAGTTGGCCTTTATTGACTAAATTGTAACATGACGACCTATGTGACTTTGGCAGGACTTTTTAGCGCCTACTTTTCAGCTACTGGGCTAAGATTTGAAACAAACGATCGGTGGCAATCCAGCTTTCAGGGGAGGCCTCTTCCAAGTCTCTCGGAGGTCATGGGGCCGAACGGCGAGCGTCAAAGCACTCTTTTTCGCTCCAGTAGTAGGCCTTTATTGACTAAATTGTAACATGACGACCTATGTGATTTTGGCACAACCTTTTCGCGCCTACTTTTCAGCTACTGGGCTAAGATTTGAAACAAACGATCGGTGGGAATCCAGTTTTCAGGGGAGGCCTCCCCCGAGTCTCTGGACAGCTGTGGGGCCGAACGGCGAGCGTTAAAGCACTCAGTTTCGCTCGAGTACCATGACAACCGATTTGACTTCGGCACGAATTTAGGTCGCTTAATTTCAGCCTAGCGTGCTAGGAATTAACACAGACAATCCTTGGGAATCCAGCTTTCAGGGGAGGCCTCTTCCAAGCCTCTCAGAGGTCGTAGGGCCTAACGGCGAGCGTCAAAGCACTCAGTTTCGCTCCAGTAGTAGGCCTTTATTGACGAAATTGTAACATGACGACCTATGTGACTTTGGCAAGACTTTTTAGCGCTTACTTTTGAGCTAGTGGGCTAATATTTGAAACAAACGATCGGTGGGAATCCAGATTTCAGGGGAGGCCTCTTCCAAGCCTTTCGGAGGTCGTGGGGCCGAACGGCGAGCGTCATAGCACTCGGTTTCTCTCCAGTAGTAGGCCTTTATAGACTAAATTGTAACATGACGACCTATGTGACTTTGACAAGACTTTTTAGCGCCTACGTTTGAGCTAGTGGGCTCAGATTTGAAACAAACGATCTGTGGGAATCCAGCTTTCAGGGGAGGCCTCCCCCGAGTCTCTGGACGGCTGTGGGGCCGAGCGGTGAGCGTTAAAGCAGTCAGTTTCGCTCGAGTACCATGACGACCGATTTGACTTCGGCACGACTTTAGGTCGCTTAATTTCAGCCTAGCGGGCTAGGAATTCACACAGACAATCCTTGGGAATCCAGCTTTCAGGGGAGGCCTCTTCCAAGCCTCTCAGAGGTCGTGGGGCCTAACGGCGAGCGTCAAAGCACTCGGTTTCGCTCCAGTAGTAGGCCTTTATTGACTAAATTGTAACATGACGACCTATGTGACTTTGGCAAGACTTTTTAGCGCTTACTTTTGAGCTAGTGGGCTAAGATTTGAAACAAACGATCGGTGGGAATCCAGCTTTCAGGGGAGGCCTCTTCCAAGCCTCTCGGAGGTCGTGGGCCCGAACGGCGAGCGTCAAAGCACTCGGTTCGCTCCAGTAGTAGGCCTTTATTGACTAAATTTTAACATGACAACCTGTGTGACTTTGGCAGGACGTTTTAGCGCTTACTTTTTACCTAGTGCGCTAAGATTTGAAACAATCGATCGGTGGGAATCCAGCTTTCAGGGGAGACCTCCCCCGAGTCTCTGGACGGCTGTGGGGCCGAGCGGCGAGCTTTAAAGCACTCAGTTACGCTCGAGTACCATGACGACCGATTTGACTTCGGCACGACTTTAGGTCGCTTAATTTCAGCCTAGCGGGCTAGGAATTCACACAGACAATCCTTGGGAATCCAGCTTTCAGGGGAGGCCTCTTCCAAGCCTCTCGGAGGTCGTGGGGCCGAACGGCGAGCGTCATAGCATTCGGTTTCTCTCCAGTAGCAGGCCTTTATTGGCTAAATTGTAACATGACGACCTATGTGACTTTGGCAAGACTTTTTAGCGCCTACTCTTGAGCTAGTGGGCTAAGATTTGAAACAAACGATCGGTGGGAATCCAGCTTTCAGGGGACGCCTCCCCCGAGTCTCTGGACGGCTGTGGGGCCGAGCAGCGAGCGTTAAAGCACTCAGTTTCGGTCCAGTAGTTGGCCTTTATTGACTAAATTGTAACATGACGACCTATGTGATTTTGGCAGGACTTTTTAGCGTCTACTTTTCAGCTACTGGGCTAAGATTTGAAACAAACGATCGGTGGCAATCCAGCTTTCAGGGGAGGCCTCTTCCAAGTCTCTCGGAGGTCATGGGGCCGAACGGCGAGCGTCAAAGCACTCGGTTTCGCTCCAGGTGTAGGCCTTTATTGACTAAATTGTAACATGACAACCTATGTGACTTTGGCAGGACTTTTTAGCGCTTACTTTTGAGCTAGTTGGCTAAGATTTGAAACAAACGATCGGTGGGAATCCAGCATTCAGGGGAGGCCTCTTCCAAGCCTCTCGGAGGTCGTGGGGCCGAACGGCGAGCGTCAAAGCACTCGTTTTCGGTCCAGTAGTAGGCCTTTATTGACTAAATTGTACCATGACGACTTATGTGATTTTGGCAGGGCATTTTAGCGCTTACTTTTGAGTTAGTGGGCTAAGATTTGAAACACATTATCGGTGGGAATCCAGCTTTCAGGGGAGGCCTCCCCCGAGTCTCTGGACGGCTGTGGGGCCGAGCGGTGAGCGTTAAAGCAGTCAGTTTCGCTCGAGTACCATGATGACCGATTTGACTTCGGCACGACTTTAGGTCGCTTAATTTCAGCCTAGCGGGCTAGGAATTCACACAGACAATCCTTGGGAATCCAGCTTTCAGGGGAGGCCTCTTCCAAGCCTCTCAGAGGTCGTGGGGCCTAACGGCGAGCGTCAAAGCACTCGGTTTCGCTCCAGTAGTAGGCCTTTATTGACTAAATTGTAACATGACGACCTATGTGACTTTGGCAAGACTTTTTAGCGCTTACTTTTGAGCTAGTGGGCTAAGATTTGAAACAAACGATCGGTGGGAATCCAGCTTTCAGGGGAGGCCTCTTCCAAGCCTCTCGGAGGTCGTGGGCCCGAACGGCGAGCGTCAAAGCACTCGGTTTCGCTCCAGTAGTAGGCCTTTATTGACTAAATTTTAACATGACAACCTGTGTGACTTTGGCAGGACGTTTTAGCGCTTACTTTTTACCTAGTGCGCTAAGATTTGAAACAATCGATCGGTGGGAATCCAGCTTTCAGGGGAGACCTCCCCCGAGTCTCTGGACGGCTGTGGGGCCGAGCGGCGAGCTTTAAAGCACTCAGTTACGCTCGAGTATCATGACGACCGATTTGACTTCGGCACGACTTTAGGTCGCTTAATTTCAGCCTAGCGGGCTAGGAATTCACACAGACAATCCTTGGGAATCCAGCTTTCAGGGGAGGCCTCTTCCAAGCCTCTCGGAGGTCGTGGGGCCGAACGGCGAGCGTCATAGCATTCGGTTTCTCTCCAGTAGCAGGCCTTTATTGGCTAAATTGTAACATGACGACCTATGTGACTTTGGCAAGACTTATTAGCGCCTACTTTTGAGCTAGTGGGCTAAGATTTGAAACAAACGATCGGTGGGAATCCAGCTTTCAGGGGACGCCTCCCCCGAGTCTCTGGACGGCTGTGGGGCCGAGCAGCGAGCGTTAAAGCACTCAGTTTCGGTCCAGTAGTTGGCCTTTATTGACTAAATTGTAACATGACGACCTATGTGATTTTGGCAGGACTTTTTAGCGTCTACTTTTCAGCTACTGGGCTAAGATTTGAAACAAACGATCGGTGGCAATCCAGCTTTCAGGGGAGGCCTCTTCCAAGTCTCTCGGAGGTCATGGGGCCGAACGGCGAGCGTCAAAGCACTCGGTTTCGCTCCAGGTGTAGGCCTTTATTGACTAAATTGTAACATGACAACCTATGTGACTTTGGCAGGACTTTTTAGCGCTTACTTTTGAGCTAGTTGGCTAAGATTTGAAACAAACGATCGGTGGGAATCCAGCATTCAGGGGAGGCCTCTTCCAAGCCTCTCGGAGGTCGTGGGGCCGAACGGCGAGCGTCAAAGCACTCGTTTTCGGTCCAGTAGTAGGCCTTTATTGACTAAATTGTACCATGACGACTTATGTGATTTTGGCAGGGCATTTTAGCGCTTACTTTTGAGTTAGTGGGCTAAGATTTGAAACACATTATCGGTGGGAATCCAGCTTTCAGGGGGGTCCTCCCCCGAGTCTCTGGACGGCTGTGGGCCCGAACGGCGAGCGTCAAAGCACTCGGTTTCGCTCCAGTAGTAGGCCTTTATTGACTAAATTGTAACATGACGACCTATATGACTTTGGCGGGACTTTTTAGCGCCTACTTTTGAGTTAGTAGGCTAAGCTTTGAAATAAACGATCGGTGGGAATTCAGCTTTAAGGGGAGTTCTCCCCCGAGTCTCAGGACGGCTGTGGGGCCGAACGGCGAGCGTCAAAGCACTCGGTTTCTCTCCAGTAGTAGGCCTTTATTGAGTAAATTGTAACATGACGACCTATGTGATTTTGGCAGGACGTTTTAGCGCTTACGTTTGAGCTAGTGGGATAAGATTTAAATCAAACGATCGGTGGGAATCCAGCTTTCAGGGGAGTCCTCCCCCGAGTCTCTGGACGGCTGTGGGGCCGAGCGGCGAGCGTTAAAGCACTCAGTTTCGGTCCAGTAGGAGGCCTTTATTGGCTAAATTGTAACATGACGACAAATGTGACTTTGGTAAGACATTTTAGCGCCTACTTTTCAGCTAGTGGGCTAAGATTTGAAACAAACGATTGGTGGGAATCCAGCTTTCAGGGGAGGTCTCTCAGAGGTCATGGGGCCGAACGGCGAGCGTCAAAGCACTCGGTTTCGCTCCAGTCGTAGGCCTTTATTGACTAAATTGTAACATGACAACCATTGTGACTTTGGCAGGACATTTTAGCGCCTAGTTTTGAGCTAGTGGGCTAAGATTTGAAATAAACGATCGGTGGGAATCCAGCTTTCAGGGGAGGCCTCTTCCGAGCCTCTCTGAGGTCGTGGGGCCGAACGGCGAGCGTTAAAGCACTCGGTTTCGCTCCAGTAGTAGGCCTTTATTGACTAAATTGTAACATGACGACCTATGTGACTTTGGCAGGACTTTTTTGGGCCTACTTTTCAGCTACTGGGCTAGGATTTGAAAAAAACGATCGGTGGGAATCCAGCTTTCAGGGGAGGCTTCTTCCAAGCCTCTCGGAGGTTGTGGGGCCGAACGGCGAGCGTTAAAGCACTCGGTTTCACTCCAGTAGTAGGCCTTTATTGACTAAATTGTAACATGACGACCTATGTGACTTTGGCAAGACTTTTTAGCGCTCACTTTTGAGCTAGTGGGCTAAGATTTGAAACAAACGATCGGTGGGAATCCAGCTTTCAGGGGAGGCCTCCCCCGAGTGTCTGGACGGCTGTGGGGCCGAGCGGCAAGCGTTAAAGCACTCAGTTTCGGTCCAGTAGGCGGACTTTATTGACTAAATTGTAACATGACGACCTATGTGATTTTGGCAGGACTTTTTAGCGCCTACTTTTCCGCTACTAGGCTAAGATTTGAAAGAAACGATCGGTGGGAATCCAGCTTTCAGGGGAGGCCTCTTCCAAGCCTCTCGGAGGTCGTGGGCCTGAACGGCAAGCGTTAAAGCACTCAGTTTCGGTCCAGTAGGCGGACTTTATTGACTAAATTGTAACATGACGACCTATGTGACTTTGGCAGGACATTTTAGCGTCTAGTTTTGAGCTAGTGGGCTAAGATTTGAAACAAACGATCGATGGGAATCCAGCTTTCAGGGGAGTCCTCCCCCGAGTCTCTGGACGGCTGTGGGGCCGAGCGGCGAGCGTTAAAGCACTCACTTTCGGTCCAGTAGGAGGCCTTTATTGACTAAATTGTAACATGACGACCTATGTGATTTTGGCAGGACATTTTCGCGCCTAATTTTCAGCTACTGGGCTAGGATATGAAACAAACGATCGGTGGGAATCCAGCTTTCAGGGGAGGCCTCTTCCAAGCCTCTCGGAGGTCGTGGGGCCGAACGGCGAGCGTCAAAGCACTCGGTTTCGCTCCAGTAGTAGGCCTTTATTGACTAAATTGTAACATGACAACCTATGTGACTTTGGCAGGATTTTTTAGCGCTTACTTTTCACCTAGTGCGCTAAGATTTGAAACAAACGATCGGTGGGAATCCAGCTTTCAGGGGAGTCCACCCCCGAGTCTCTGGACGGCTGTGTGGCCGAGCGGCGAGCGTTAAAGCACTCAGTTTCGGTCCAGTAGGAGGCCTTTATTGGCTAAATTGTAACATGACGACCAATGTGACTTTGGTAAAACATTTTAGCGCCTACCTTTGAGCTAGTGGGCTAAGATTTGAAACAAACGATTGGTGGGAATCCAGCTTTCAGGGGACGCCTCCCTTGAGTCTCTGGACGGCTGTGGGGCCGAGCGGCGAGCATTAAAGCACTCAGTTTCGGTCCAGTAGGAGGCCTTTATTGGCTAAATTGTAACATGACGACCAATGTGACTTTGGTAAGACTTTTTAGCGCCTACTTTTAAGCTAGTGGGCTAAGATTTGAAACAAACGATCGGTGGGAATCCAGCTTTCAGGGGAGGCCTCCCCCGAGTCTCTGGACAGCTGTGGGGCCGAACGGCGAGCGTCAAAGCACTCGTTTTCGCTCCAGTAGTGGGCCTTTATTGACTAAATTGTAACATGACGACCTATGTGATTTTGGCAGGACATTTTCGCGCCTAATTTTCAGCTACTGGGCTAGGATATGAAACAAACGATCGGTGGGAATCCAGCTTTCAGGGGAGGCCTCTTCCAAGCCTCTCGGAGGTCGTGGGGCCGAACGGCGAGCGTCAAAGCACTCGGTTTCGCTCCAGTAGTAGGCCTTTATTGACTAAATTGTAACATGACAACCTATGTGACTTTGGCAGGATTTTTTAGCGCTTACTTTTCACCTAGTGCGCTAAGATTTGAAACAAACGATCGGTGGGAATCCAGCTTTCAGGGGAGTCCACCCCCGAGTCTCTGGACGGCTGTGTGGCCGAGCGGCGAGCGTTAAAGCACTCAGTTTCGGTCCAGTAGGAGGCCTTTATTGGCTAAATTGTAACATGACGACCAATGTGACTTTGGTAAAACATTTTAGCGCCTACCTTTGAGCTAGTGGGCTAAGATTTGAAACAAACGATTGGTGGGAATCCAGCTTTCAGGGGACGCCTCCCTTGAGTCTCTGGACGGCTGTGGGGCCGAGCGGCGAGCATTAAAGCACTCAGTTTCGGTCCAGTAGGAGGCCTTTATTGGCTAAATTGTAACATGACGACCAATGTGACTTTGGTAAGACTTTTTAGCGCCTACTTTTAAGCTAGTGGGCTAAGATTTGAAACAAACGATCGGTGGGAATCCAGCTTTCAGGGGAGGCCTCCCCCGAGTCTCTGGACAGCTGTGGGGCCGAACGGCGAGCGTCAAAGCACTCGTTTTCGCTCCAGTAGTGGGCCTTTATTGACTAAATTGTAACATGACGACCTATGTGACTTTGGCATGACTTTTTAGCGCCTACTTTGAGCTAGTGGGCTAAGATTTGAAACAAACGATCGGTGGGAATCCAGCTTTCAGGGGACGCGTCCCTTGAGTCTCTGGACGGCTGTGGGGCCGAGCGGCGAGCATTAAAGCACTCAGTTTCGGTCCAGTAGGAGGCCTTTATTGACTAAATTGTAACATGACGACCTATGTGATTTTGGCAGGACTTTTTAGCGCTTACTTTTCAGCTACTGGGCTAAGATTTGAAACAAACTATCGGTGGGAATCCAGCTTTCAGGGGAGGCCTCTTCCAAGCCTCTCGGAGGTCATGGGGCCGAACGGCGAGCGTCAAACAACTCGGTTTCGCTCCAGTCGTAGGCCTTTATTGACTAAATTGTAACATGACAACCATTGTGACTTTGGCAGGACTTTTTAGCGCTTACTTTTGAGCTAGTTGGCTCAGATTTGAAACACACGATCGTTGGGATTCCAGCTTTCAGGGAAGGCCTCCCCCGAGTCTCTGGATGGCTGTGGGGCCGAACGGCGAGCGTCAAAGCACTCGGTTTCTCTCCAGTCGTAGGGCTTTATTGACTAAATTGTAACATGACGACCTATGTGATTTTGGCAGGTGTTTTTAGCGCTTACGTTTGGGCTAGTGGGCTAAGATTTAAAACAAACGATCGGTGGGAATCCAGCTTTCAGGGGAGGCCTCCCCCGAGTCTCTGGACTGCTGTGGGGCCGAGCGGCGACCGTTAAAGCACTCAGTTTCGCTCGAGTACCATGACGACCGATTTGATTTCGGCACGACTTTAGGTCGCTTAATTTCATTCTAGCGGGCTAGGAATTCACACAGACGATCCATGGGAATCCAGCTTTCAGGGGAGGCCACTTCCAAGCCTCTCAGAGGTCGTGGGGCCTATCGGCGAGCGTCAAAGCACTCGGTTTCGCTCCAGTAGTAGGCCTTTATTGACTAAATTGTAACATGACGACCTATGTGACTTTGGCAAGACTTTTTAGCGCTCACTTTTGAGCTAGTGGGCTAATATTTGAAACAAACGATTGGTGGGAATACAGCTTTCAGGGGAGGCCTCCCCCGAGTTTCTGGACAGCTGTGGGGCCGAACGGCGAGCGTCAAAGCACTCGGTTTCTCTCCAGTAGTTGGCCTTTATTGAGTAAATTGTAACATGACGACCTATGTGATTTTGGCAGGACTTTTTAGCGCCTACTTTTCAGCTACTGGGCTAAGATTTGAAACAAACGATCGGTGGGAATCCAGCTTTCAGGGGAGGCCTCCCCCGAGTCTCTGGACGGCTGCGGGGCCGAGCGGCGAGCGTTAAAGCGCTCAGTTTCGGTCCAGTAGGAGGCCTTTATTGACTAAATTGTAACATGACGACCTATGTGATTTTGGCAGGACTTTTTAGAGCCTACTTTTCAGCTACTGGGCTAAGATTTGAAACAAACGATCGGTGGGAATCCAGCTTTCAGGGGAGGCCTCTTCCAAGCCTCTCGGAAGTCGTGGGCCCGAACGGCGAGCGTCAAAGCACTCGGTTTCTCTCCAGTAGTTGGCCTTTATTGAGTAAATTGTAACATGACGACCTATGTGATTTTGGCAGGACTTTTTAGCGCCTACTTTTCAGCTACTGGGCTAAGATTTGAAACAAACGATCGGTGGGAATCCAGCTTTCAGGGGAGTCCTCCCCCGAGTCTCTGGACGGCTGTGGGGCCGAGCGGCGAGCGTTAAAGCACTCAGTTTCGGTCCAGTAGGAGGCCTTTATTGGCTAAATTGTAACATGACGACCAATGTGACTTTGGTAAGACATTTTAGCGCCTACTTTTGAGCTAGTGGGCTAAGATTTGAAACAAACGATTGGTGGGAATCCAGCTTTCAGGGGACGCCTCCCTTGAGTCTCTGGACGGCTGTGGGGCCGAGCGGCGAGCATTAAAGCACTCAGTTTCGGTCCAGTAGGAGGCCTTTATTGGCTAAATTGTAACATGACGACCAATGTGACTTTGGTAAGACTTTTTAGCGCCTACTTTTCAGCTAGTGGGCTAAGATTTGAAACAAACGATCGGTGGGAATCCAGCTTTCAGGGGAGGCCTCCCCCGAGTCTCTCGGAGGTCATGGGGCCGAACGGCGAGCGTCAAAGCACTCGGTTTCGCTCCAGTCGTAGGCCTTTATTGACTAAATTGTAACATGACAACCATTGTGACTTTGGCAGGACATTTTAGCGCCTAGTTTTGAGCTAGTGGGCTAAGATTTGAAATAAACGATCGGTGGGAATCCAGCTTTCAGGGGAGGCCTCCCCCGAGTCTCTGGACTGCTGTGGGGCCGAGCGGCGACCGTTAAAGCACTCAGTTTCGCTCGAGTACCATGACGACCGATTTGACTTCGGCACGACTTTAGGTCGCTTAATTTCATTCTAGCGGGCTAGGAATTCACACAGACGATCCTTGGGAATCCAGCTTTCAGGGGAGGCCACTTCCAAGCCTCTCAGAGGTCGTGGGGCCTATCGGCGAGCGTCAAAGCACTCTGTTTCGCTCCAGTAGTAGGCCTTTATTGACTAAATTGTAACATGACGACCTATGTGACTTTGGCAAGACTTTTTAGCGCTCACTTTTGAGCTAGTGGGCTAAGATTTGAAACAAACGATTGGTGGGAATACAGCTTTCAGGGGAGGCCTCCCCCGAGTTTCTGGACAGCTGTGGGGCCGAACGCCGAGCGTCAAAGCACTTGGTTTCTCTCCAGTAGTAGGCCTTTATTGACTAAATTGTAACATGACGACCTCTGTGACTTTGGCAGGACATTTTAGCGCCTAGTTATGAGCTAGTGGGCTAAGATTTGAAACAAACGATCGGTGGGAATCCAGCTTTCAGGGAAAGCCTCCCCCGAGTGTCTGGACGGCTGTGGGGCCGAGCGGCAAGCGTTAAAGCACTCAGTTTCGGTCCAGTAGGCGGACTTTATTGACTAAATTGTAACATGACGACCTATGTGATTTTGGCAGGACTTTTTAGCGCCTACTTTTCAGCTACTAGGCTAAGATTTGAAAGAAACGATCGGTGGGAATCCAGCTTTCAGGGGAGGCCTCTTCCAAGCCTCTCGGAGGTCGTGGGCCTGAACGGCAAGCGTTAAAGCACTCACTTTCGGTCCAGTAGGCGGACTTTATTGACTAAATTGTAACATGACGACCTATGTGATTTTGGCAGGACATTTCCGCGCCTAATTTTCAGCTACTGGGCTAGGATATGAAACAAACGATCGGTGGGAATCCAGCTTTCAGGGGAGGCCTCTTCCAAGCCTCTCGGAGGTCGTGGGGCCGAACGGCGAGCGTCAAAGCACTCGGTTTCGCTCCAGTAGTAGGCCTTTATTGACTAAATTGTAACATGACAACCTATGTGACTTTGGCAGGATTTTTTAGCGCTTACTTTTCACCTAGTGCGCTAAGATTTGAAACAAACGATCGGTGGGAATCCAGCTTTCAGGGGAGTCCTCCCCCGAGTCTCTGGACGGCTGTGGGGCCGAGCGGCGAGCGTTAAAGCACTCAGTTTCTGTCCAGTAGTAGGCCTTTATTGACTAAATTGTAACATGACGACCTACGTGATTTTTGCAGGACTTTTTAGCGCTTATTTTTGAGCTAGTGGGCTAAGATTTGAAACAAATTATCAGTGGGAATCCAGCTTTCAGGGGAGTCCTCCCCCGAGTCTCTGGACGGCTGTGGGGCCGAGCGGCGAGCGTTAAAGCACTCAGTTTCGCTCGAGTACCATGACGACCGATTTGACTAAGGCACGACTTTAGGTCGCTTAATTTCAGCCTAGCGCGCTAGGAATTCACACAGACAATCCTTTGGAATCCAGCTTTCAGGGGAGGCCTCTTCCAAGCCTCTCGGAGGTCGTGGGGCCGAACGGCGAGCGTCATAGCATTCGGTTTCTCTCCAGTAGTAGGCCTTTATTGACTAAATTGTAACATGACGACCTATGTGACTTTGGCAAGACTTTTTAGCGCCTACTTTTGAGCTAGTGGGCTAAGATTTGAAACAAACGATTGGTGGGAATCCAGCTTTCAGGGGAGGCCTCCCCCGAGTCTCTGGACGGCTGTGGGGCCGAGCGGCGAGCGTTAAAGCACTCAGTTTCGGTCCAGTAGGAGGCCTTTATTGACTAAATTGTAACATGACAACCTATGTGACTTTGGCAGGACATTTTAGCGCTTACTTTTCAGCTACTGGGCTAAGATTTGAAACAAATGATCGGTGGGAATCCAGCTTTCAGGGGAGGCCTCTTCCAAGCCTCTTGGAGGTCGTGGGGCCGAACGGAGAGCGTTAAAGCACTCAGTTTCGGGCCAGTAGTAGGCCTTTATTGACTAAATTGTAACATGACGACCGACGTGATTTTGGCAGGGTTTTTTAGCGCTTATTTTTGAGCTAGTGGGCTAAGATTTGAAACAAATTATTGTTGGGAATCCAGCTTTTAGGGGAGGCCTCCCCCGAGTCTCTGGATGGCTGTGGGGCCGAGCGGCGAGCGTTAAAGCACTCAGTTTCGCTCGAGTACCATGACGACCGATTTGAATTCGGCACGACTTTAGGTCGCTTAATTTCAGCCTATCGGGGTAGGAATTCACACAGACAATCGTTGAGAATCCAGCTTTCAGGGGAGGCCACTTCCAAGCCTCTCAGAGGTCGTGGGGCCTAACGGCGAGCGTCAAAGCACTCGGTTTCGCTCCAGTAGTAGGCCTTTATTGACTAAATTGTAACATGACGACCTATGTGATTTTGGCAGGACTTCTTGGCGCCTACTTTTCAGCTACTGGGCTAAGATTTGAAACAAACGATCGGTGGGAATCCAGCTTTCAGGGGAGGCCACTTCCAAGCCTCTCGGAGGTCGTGGGGCCGAACGGCGAGCGTCAAAGCACTCGGTTTCTCTCCAGTAGTAGGCCTTTATTGACTAAATTGTAACATGACGACCTATGTGATTTTGGCAGGACTTCTTGGCGCCTACTTTTCAGCTACTGGGCTAAGATTTGAAACAAACGATCGGTGGGAATCCAGCTTTCAGGGGAGGCCTCCCCCGAGTCTCTGGACGGCTGTGGGGCCGAGCGGCGAGCGTAATAGCACTCAGTTTTGCTCGAGTACCATGACGACCGATTTGACTTCGGCACAACTTTAGGTCGCTTAATTTCAGCCTAGTGAGCTATGAATTCACACAGACAAGCCTTGGGAATCCAGCTTTCAAGGGAGGCCTCTTCCAAGCCTCTCGGAGCTCGTGGGGCCGAACGGCGACCGTCGAAGCACTCGGTTTCGCTCAAGTAGAAACCCTTTATTGACTAAATTGTAACATCACAACCTATGTGACTTTGGCAGGACTTTTTAGCGCTTACGTTTGAGTTAGTGGGCTAAGATTTGAAACAAACGATCGATGGGAATCCAGCTTTCAGGGGAGGCCTCCCCCGAGTCTCTGAACGACTGTGGGGCCGAACGGCGAGCGTCAAAGCACTCGGTTTCTCTCCAGTAGTTGGCCTTTATTGAGTAAATTGTAACATGACGACCTATGTGATTTTGGCAGGACTTTTTAGCGCCTACTTTTCAGCTACTGGGCTAAGATTTGAAACAAACGATCGGTGGGAATCCAGCTTTCAGGGGAGGCCTCCCCCGAGTCTCTGAACGGCTGTGGGGCCGAGCGGCGAGCGTTAAAGCACTCAGTTTCAGTTCAGTAGGAGGCCTTTATTTACTAAATTGTAACATGACGACCTATGTGATTTTGGCAGGACTTTTTAGCGCCTACTTTTCAGCTACTTTGCTAAGATTTGAAACAATCGATCGGTGGGAATCCAGCTTTCAGGGGAGGCCTCTTCCAAGCCTCTCGGAGGTCGTGGGCCCGAACGGCGAGCGTCAAAGCACTCGGTTTCGCTCCAGTAGTAGGCCTTTATTGACTAATTGTAACATGACAACCTCTGTGACTTTGGCAGGACTTTTTAGCGCTTACTTTTGACCTAGTGCGCTAAGATTTGAAACAAACGATCGGTGGGAATCCAGCTTTCAGGGGAGTCCGCCCCTGAGTCTCTGGACGGCTGTGGGGCCGAGCGGCGAGCGTTAAAGCACTCGGTCTCGCTTGAGTACCATGACGACCGATTTGACTTCGGCACGACTTTAGGTCGCTTAATTTCAGCATAGCGGGCTAGGAGTTCACACAGACAATCCTTGGGAATCCAGCTTTCAGGGGAGGCCTCTTCCAAGCCTCTCGGAGGTCGTGGGGCCGAATGGCGAGCGTCATAGCATTCGGTTTCTCTCCAGTAGTAGGCCTTTATTGACTAAATTGTAACATAACGACCTATGTGAGTTTGGCAAGACTTTTTAGCGCCTAACTTTCAGCTAGTAGGCTAAGATTTGAAACAAACGATCGGTGGGAATCCAGCTTTCAGGGGAGTCCTCCCCCGAGTCTCTGGACGGCTGTGGGGCCGAGCGGCGAGCGTTAAAGCACTCAGTTTTGCTCGAGTACCATGACGACCGATTTGACTTCGGCACGACTTTAGGTCGCTTAATTTCAGCCTAGCGGGCTAGGAATTCACACAGACAAGCCATGGGAATCCAGCTTTCAGGGGAGGGCTCATCCAAGCCTCTCGGATGTTGTGGGGCCGAACGGCGAGCGTCAAAGCACTCTGTTTCGCTCCAGTAGTAGGCCTTTATTGACTAAATTGTAACATGACGACCTATGTGACTTTGGCAAGACTTTTTAGCGCCTACTTTTGAGCTAGTGGGCTAAGATTTGAAACAAACGATCGGTGGGAATCCAGCTTTCAGGGGAGGCCTCTTCCAAGCCTCTTGGAGGTCGTGGGGCCGAACGGAGAGCGTTAAAGCATTCAGTTTCGGGCCAGTAGTAGGCGTTTATTGACTAAATTGTAACATGACGACCGACGTGATTTTGGCAGGGCTTTTTAGCGCTTATTTTTGAGCTAGTGGGCTAAGATTTGAAACAAACTATCGGTGGGAATCCAGCTTTCAGGGGAGTCAACCCCCGAGTCTCTGGACGGCTTTGGGGCCGAGCGGCGAGCGTTAAAGCACTCAGTTTCGCTCGAGTACCATGACGACCGATTTGAATTCGGCACGACTTTAGGTCGCTTAATTTCAGCCTAGCGGGCTAGGAATTCACACAGACAATCCTTGAGAATCCAGCTTTCAGGGGAGGCCACTTCCAAGCCTCTCAGAGGTCGTGGGGCCTAACGGCGAGCGTCAAAGCACTCGGTTTCGCTCCAGTAGTAGGCCTTTATTGACTAAATTGTAACATGACGAACTATGTGACTTTGGCAGGACTTTTATGCACCTACTTTTCAGCTACTGGGCTAAGATTTGAAACAAACGATCGGTGGGAATCCAGCTTTCAGGGGAGGCCACTTCCAAGCCTCTCGGAGGTCGTGGGGCCGAACGGCGAGCGTCAAAGCACTCGGTTTCTCTCCAGTAGTAGGCCTTTATTGACTAAATTGTAACATGACGACCTATGTGATTTTGGCAGGACTTCTTAGCGCCTACTTTTCAGCTACTGGGCTAAGATTTGAAACAAACGATCGGTGGGAATCCAGCTTTCAGGGGAGGCCTCCCCCGAGTCTCTGGACGGCTGTGGGGCCGAGCGGCGAGCGTAATAGCACTCAGTTGTGCTCGAGTACCATGACGACCGATTTGACTTCGGCACAACTTTAGGTCGCTTAATTTCAGCCTAGCGAGCTATGAATTCACACAGACAAGCCTTGGGAATCCAGCTTTCAAGGGAGGCCTCTTCCAAGCCTCTCGGAGCTCGTGGGGCCGAACGGCGAGCGTCGAAGCACTCGGTTTCGCTCAAGTAGTAACCCTTTATTGACTAAATTGTAACATCACAACCTATGTGACTTTGGCAGGACTTTTTAGCGCTTACGTTTGAGCTAGTGGGCTAAGATTTGAAACAAACGATTGGTGGGAATCCAGCTTTCAGGGGAGGCCTCCCCCGAGTCTCTGAACGACTGTGGGGCCGAATGGCGAGCGTCAAAGCACTCGGTTTCTCTCCAGTAGTTGGCCTTTATTGAGTAAATTGTAACATGACGACCTATGTGATTTTGGCAGGACTTTTTAGCGCCTACTTTTCAGCTACTGGGCTAAGATTTGAAACAAACGATCGGTGGGAATCCAGCTTTCAGGGGAGGCCTCTTCCAAGCCTCTCGGAGGTCGTGGGCCCGAACGGCGAGCGTCAAAGCACTCGGTTTCGCTCCAGTAGTAGGCCTTTATTGACTAAATTGTAACATGACAACCTCTGTGACTTTGGCAGGACTTTTTAGCGCTTACTTTTGACCTAGTGCGCTAAGATTTGAAACAAACGATCGGTGGGAATCCAGCTTTCAGGGGAGTCCGCCCCTGAGTCTCTGGACGGCTGTGGGGCCGAGCGGCGAGCGTTAAAGCACTCGGTCTCGCTCGAGTACCATGACGACCGATTTGACTTCGGCACGACTTTAGGTCGCTTAATTTCAGCATAGCGGGCTAGGAATTCACACAGACAATCCTTGGGAATCCAGCTTTCAGGGGAGGCCTCTTCCAAGCCTCTCGGAGGTAATGGGGCCGAATGGCGAGCGTCATAGCATTCGGTTTCTCTCCAGTAGTAGGCCTTTATTGACTAAATTGTAACATAACGACCTATGTGACTTTGGCAAGACTTTTTAGTGCCTAACTTTCAGCTAGTGGGCTAAGATTTGAAACAAACGATCGGTGGGAATCCAGCTTTCAGGGGAGTCCTCCCCCGAGTCTCTGGACGGCTGTGGGGCCGAGCGGCGAGCGTTAAAGCACTCAGTTTTGCTCGAGTACCATGACGACCGATTTGACTTCGGCACGTCTTTAGGTCGCTTAATTTCAGCCTAACGTGCTAGGAATTCACACAGACAATCCTTGGGAATCCAGCTTTCAGGGGAGTCCTCCCCCGAGTCTCTGGACGGCTGTGGGGCCGAGCGGCGAGCGTTAAAGCACTCAGTTTCGGTCCAGTAGGAGGCCTTTATTGGCTAAATTGTAACATGACGACCAATGTGACTTTGGTAAGACATTTTAGCGCCTACTTTTGAGCTAGTGGGCTAAGATTTGAAACAAACGATCGGTGGGAAGCCAGCTTTCAGGGGAGGCCTCTTCCAAACCTCTCGGAGGTCGTGGGGCCGAACGGCGAGCGTTAAAGCACTCAGTTTCTGTCCAGTAGTAGGCCTTTATTGACTAAATTGTAACATGACGACCTACGTGATTTTTGCAGGACTTTTTAGCGCTTGATTTTGAGCTAGTGGGCTAAGATTTGAAACAAATTATCAGTGGGAATCCAGCTTTCAGGGGAGTCCTCCCCCGAGTCTCTGGACGGCTGTGGGGCCGAGCGGCGAGCGTTAAAGCACTCAGTTTCGCTCGAGTACCATGACGACCGATTTGACTAAGGCACGACTTTAGGTCGCTTAATTTCAGCCTAGCGCGCTAGGAATTCACACAGACAATCCTTTGGAATCCAGCTTTCAGGGGAGGCCTCTTCCAAGCCTCTCGGAGGTCGTGGGGCCGAACGGCGAGCGTCATAGCATTCGGTTTCTCTCCAGTAGTAGGCCTTTATTGACTAAATTGTAACATGACGACCTATGTGACTTTGGCAAGACTTTTTAGCGCCTACTTTTGAGCTAGTGGGCTAAGATTTGAAACAAACGATTGGTGGGAATCCAGCTTTCAGGGGAGGCCTCCCCCGAGTCTCTGGACGGCTGTGGGGCCGAGCGGCGAGCGTTAAAGCACTCAGTTTTGCTCGAGTACCATGACGACCGATTTGACTTTGGCACGTCTTTAGGTCGCTTAATTTCAGCCTAACGTGCTAGGAATTCACACAGACAATCCTTGGGAATCCAGCTTTCAGGGGAGTCCTCCCCCGAGTCTCTGGACGGCTGTGGGGCCGAGCGGCGAGCGTTAAAGCACTCAGTTTCGGTCCAGTAGGAGGCCTTTATTGGCTAAATTGTAACATGACGACCAATGTGACTTTGGTAAGACATTTTAGCGCCTACTTTTGAGCTAGTGGGCTAAGATTTGAAACAAACGATCGGTGGGAAGCCAGCTTTCAGGGGAGGCCTCTTCCAAACCTCTCGGAGGTCGTGGGGCCGAACGGCGAGCGTTAAAGCACTCAGTTTCTGTCCAGTAGTAGGCCTTTATTGACTAAATTGTAACATGACGACCTACGTGATTTTTGCAGGACTTTTTAGCGCTTATTTTTGAGCTAGTGGGCTAAGATTTGAAACAAATTATCAGTGGGAATCCAGCTTTCAGGGGAGTCCTCCCCCGAGTCTCTGGACGGCTGTGGGGCCGAGCGGCGAGCGTTAAAGCACTCAGTTTCGCTCGAGTACCATGACGACCGATTTGACTAAGGCACGACTTTAGGTCGCTTAATTTCAGCCTAGCGCGCTAGGAATTCACACAGACAATCCTTTGGAATCCAGCTTTCAGGGGAGGCCTCTTCCAAGCCTCTCGGAGGTCGTGGGGCCGAACGGCGAGCGTCATAGCATTCGGTTTCTCTCCAGTAGTAGGCCTTTATTGACTAAATTGTAACATGACGACCTATGTGACTTTGGCAAGACTTTTTAGCGCCTACTTTTGAGCTAGTGGGCTAAGATTTGAAACAAACGATTGGTGGGAATCCAGCTTTCAGGGGAGGCCTCCCCCGAGTCTCTGGACGGCTGTGGGGCCGAGCGGCGAGCGTTAAAGCACTCAGTTTCGGTCCAGTAGGAGGCCTTTATTGACTAAATTGTAACATGACAACCTATGTGACTTTGGCAGGACATTTTAGCGCTTACTTTTCAGCTACTGGGCTAAGATTTGAAACAAATGATCGGTGGGAATCCAGCTTTTAGGGGAGGCCTCCCCCGAGTCTCTGGATGGCTGTGGGGCCGAGCGGCGAGCGTTAAAGCACTCAGTTTCGCTCGAGTACCATGACGACCGATTTGAATTCGGCACGACTTTAGGTCGCTTAATTTCAGCCTAGCGGGGTAGGAATTCACACAGACAATCGTTGAGAATCCAGCTTTCAGGGGAGGCCACTTCCAAGCCTCTCAGAGGTCGTGGGGCCTAACGGCGAGCGTCAAAGCACTCGGTTTCGCTCCAGTAGTCGGCCTTTATTGACTAAATTGTAACATGACGACCTATGTGACTTTGGCAGGACTTTTATGCGCCTACTTTTCAGCTACTGGGCTAAGATTTGAAACAAACGATCGGTGGGAATCCAGCTTTCAGGGGAGGCCACTTCCAAGCCTCTCGGAGGTCGTGGGGCCGAACGGCGAGCGTCAAAGCACTCGGTTTCTCTCCAGTAGTAGGCCTTTATTGACTAAATTGTAACATGACGACCTATGTGATTTTGGCAGGACTTCTTGGCGCCTACTTTTCAGCTACTGGGCTAAGATTTGAAACAAACGATCGGTGGGAATCCAGCTTTCAGGGGAGGCCTCCCCCGAGTCTCTGGACGGCTGTGGGGCCGAGCGGCGAGCGTAATAGCACTCAGTTTTGCTCGAGTACCATGACGACCGATTTGACTTCGGCACAACTTTAGGTCGCTTAATTTCAGCCTAGTGAGCTATGAATTCACACAGACAAGCCTTGGGAATCCAGCTTTCAAGGGAGGCCTCTTCCAAGCCTCTCGGAGCTCGTGGGGCCGAACGGCGACCGTCGAAGCACTCGGTTTCGCTCAAGTAGAAACCCTTTATTGACTAAATTGTAACATCACAACCTATGTGACTTTGGCAGGACTTTTTAGCGCTTACGTTTGAGTTAGTGGGCTAAGATTTGAAACAAACGATCGATGGGAATCCAGCTTTCAGGGGAGGCCTCCCCCGAGTCTCTGAACGACTGTGGGGCCGAACGGCGAGCGTCAAAGCACTCGGTTTCTCTCCAGTAGTTGGCCTTTATTGAGTAAATTGTAACATGACGACCTATGTGATTTTGGCAGGACTTTTTAGCGCCTACTTTTCAGCTACTGGGCTAAGATTTGAAACAAACGATCGGTGGGAATCCAGCTTTCAGGGGAGGCCTCCCCCGAGTCTCTGAACGGCTGTGGGGCCGAGCGGCGAGCGTTAAAGCACTCAGTTTCAGTTCAGTAGGAGGCCTTTATTGACTAAATTGTAACATGACGACCTATGTGATTTTGGCAGGACTTTTTAGCGCCTACTTTTCAGCTACTTTGCTAAGATTTGAAACAATCGATCGGTGGGAATCCAGCTTTCAGGGGAGGCCTCTTCCAAGCCTCTCGGAGGTCGTGGGCCCGAACGGCGAGCGTCAAAGCACTCGGTTTCGCTCCAGTAGTAGGCCTTTATTGACTAAATTGTAACATGACAACCTCTGTGACTTTGGCAGGACTTTTTAGCGCTTACTTTTGACCTAGTGCGCTAAGATTTGAAACAAACGATCGGTGGGAATCCAGCTTTCAGGGGAGTCCGCCCCTGAGTCTCTGGACGGCTGTGGGGCCGAGCGGCGAGCGTTAAAGCACTCGGTCTCGCTTGAGTACCATGACGACCGATTTGACTTCGGCACGACTTTAGGTCGCTTAGTTTCAGCATAGCGGGCTAGGAGTTCACACAGACAATCCTTGGGAATCCAGCTTTCAGGGGAGGCCTCTTCCAAGCCTCTCGGAGGTCGTGGGGCCGAATGGCGAGCGTCATAGCATTCGGTTTCTCTCCAGTAGTAGGCCTTTATTGACTAAATTGTAACATAACGACCTATGTGAGTTTGGCAAGACTTTTTAGCGCCTAACTTTCAGCTAGTAGGCTAAGATTTGAAACAAACGATCGGTGGGAATCCAGCTTTCAGGGGAGTCCTCCCCCGAGTCTCTGGACGGCTGTGGGGCCGAGCGGCGAGCGTTAAAGCACTCAGTTTTGCTCGAGTACCATGACGACCGATTTGACTTCGGCACGACTTTAGGTCGCTTAATTTAAGCCTAGCGGGCTAGGAATTCACACAGACAAGCCATGGGAATCCAGCTTTCAGGGGAGGGCTCATCCAAGCCTCTCGGATGTTGTGGGGCCGAACGGCGAGCGTCAAAGCACTCTGTTTCGCTCCAGTAGTAGGCCTTTATTGACTAAATTGTAACATGACGACCTATGTGACTTTGGCAAGACTTTTTAGCGCCTACTTTTGAGCTAGTGGGCTAAGATTTGAAACAAACGATCGGTGGGAATCCAGCTTTCAGGGGAGGCCTCTTCCAAGCCTCTTGGAGGTCGTGGGGCCGAACGGAGAGCGTTAAAGCACTCAGTTTCGGGCCAGTAGTAGGCGTTTATTGACTAAATTGTAACATGACGACCGACGTGATTTTGGCAGGGCTTTTTAGCGCTTATTTTTGAGCTAGTGGGCTAAGATTTGAAACAAACTATCGGTGGGAATCCAGCTTTCAGGGGAGTCAACCCCCGAGTCTCTGGACGGCTTTGGGGCCGAGCGGCGACCGTTAAAGCACTCAGTTTCGCTCGAGTACCATGACGACCGATTTGAATTCGGCACGACTTTAGGTCGCTTAATTTCAGCCTAGCGGGCTAGGAATTCACACAGACAATCCTTGAGAATCCAGCTTTCAGGGGAGGCCACTTCCAAGCCTCTCAGAGGTCGTGGGGCCTAACGGCGAGCGTCAAAGCACTCGGTTTCGCTCCAGTAGTAGGCCTTTATTGACTAAATTGTAACATGACGACCTATGTGACTTTGGCAGGACTTTTATGCACCTACTTTTCAGCTACTGGGCTAAGATTTGAAACAAACGATCGGTGGGAATCCAGCTTTCAGGGGAGGCCACTTCCAAGCCTCTCGGAGGTCGTGGGGCCGAACGGTGAGCGTCAAAGCACTCGGTTTCTCTCCAGTAGTAGGCCTTTATTGACTAAATTGTAACATGACGACCTATGTGATTTTGGCAGGACTTCTTAGCGCCTACTTTTCAGCTACTGGGCTAAGATTTGAAACAAACGATCGGTGGGAATCCAGCTTTCAGGGGAGGCCTCCCCCGAGTCTCTGGACGGCTGTGGGGCCGAGCGGCGAGCGTAATAGCACTCAGTTGTGCTCGAGTACCATGACGACCGATTTGACTTCGGCACAACTTTAGGTCGCTTAATTTCAGCCTAGCGAGCTATGAATTCACACAGACAAGCCTTGGGAATCCAGCTTTCAAGGGAGGCCTCTTCCAAGCCTCTCGGAGCTCGTGGGGCCGAACGGCGAGCGTCGAAGCACTCGGTTTCGCTCAAGTAGTAACCCTTTATTGACTAAATTGTAACATCACAACCTATGTGACTTTGGCAGGACTTTTTAGCGCTTACGTTTGAGCTAGTGGGCTAAGATTTGAAACAAACGATTGGTGGGAATCCAGCTTTCAGGGGAGGCCTCCCCCGAGTCTCTGAACGACTGTGGGGCCGAATGGCGAGCGTCAAAGCACTCGGTTTCTCTCCAGTAGTTGGCCTTTATTGAGTAAATTGTAACATGACGACCTATGTGATTTTGGCAGGACTTTTTAGCGCCTACTTTTCAGCTACTGGGCTAAGATTTGAAACAAACGATCGGTGGGAATCCAGCTTTCAGGGGAGGCCTCTTCCAAGCCTCTCGGAGGTCGTGGGCCCGAACGGCGAGCGTCAAAGCACTCGGTTTCGCTCCAGTAGTAGGCCTTTATTGACTAAATTGTAACATGACAACCTCTGTGACTTTGGCAGGACTTTTTAGCGCTTACTTTTGACCTAGTGCGCTAAGATTTGAAACAAACGATCGGTGGGAATCCAGCTTTCAGGGGAGTCCGCCCCTGAGTCTCTGGACGGCTGTGGGGCCGAGCGGCGAGCGTTAAAGCACTCGGTCTCGCTCGAGTACCATGACGACCGATTTGACTTCGGCACGACTTTAGGTCGCTTAATTTCAGCATAGCGGGCTAGGAATTCACACAGACAATCCTTGGGAATCCAGCTTTCAGGGGAGGCCTCTTCCAAGCCTCTCGGAGGTCGTGGGGCCGAATGGCGAGCGTCATAGCATTCGGTTTCTCTCCAGTAGTAGGCCTTTATTGACTAAATTGTAACATAACGACCTATGTGACTTTGGCAAGACTTTTTAGTGCCTAACTTTCAGCTAGTGGGCTAAGATTTGAAACAAACGATCGGTGGGAATCCAGCTTTCAGGGGAGTTCTCCCCCGAGTCTCTGGACGGCTGTGGGGCCGAGCGGCGAGCGTTAAAGCACTCAGTTTTGCTCGAGTACCATGACGACCGATTTGACTTCGGCACGTCTTTAGGTCGCTTAATTTCAGCCTAACGTGCTAGGAATTCACACAGACAATCCTTGGGAATCCAGCTTTCAGGGGAGGCCTCCCGCGAGTCTCTGGACAGCTGTGGGGTCGAACGGCGAGCGTCAAAGCATTCGGTTTCTCTCCAGTAGTAGGCCTTTATTGACTAAATTGTAACATGACGACCTATGTGATTTTGGCAGGACTTTTTAGCGCTTACTTTTGAGCTAGTGGGCTAAGATTTGAAACAAACAGTCGGTGGGAATCCAGCTTTCAGGGGAGGCCTCTTCCGAGCCTCTCGGAGGTCGTGGGGTCGAGCGGCGAGCGTTAAAGCACTCAATTTCGCTCGAGTACCATGACGACCGATTTGACTTCGGCACGACTTTAGGTCGCCTAATTTCTGCCTAGCGGGCTAGGAATTTACACAGACAAGCGTTGGGAATCCAGCTTTCAGGAGAGGCCACTTCCAAGCCTCTCAGAGGTTGTGGGGCCTAACGGCGAGCGTCAAAGCACTCGTTTTCGCTCCAGTAGTAGGCCTTTATTGACTAAATTGTAACATGACGACCTATGTGACTTTGGCATGAATTTTTAGCGCCTACTTTTGAGCTAGTGGGCTAAGATTTGAAACAAACAGTCGGTTGGAATCCAGCTTTCAGGGGATGCCTCCCCCGAGTCTCTGGACGGCTGTGGGGCAGAGTGGCAAGCGTTAAAGCACTCAGTTTCGGTCCAGTAGTAGGCCTTTATTGACTAAATTGTAAAATGACGACCTATGTGATTTTGGCAGGACTTTTTAGCGCTTACTTTTGAGCTAGTGGGCTAAGATTTGAAACACATTATCGGTGGGAATCCAGCTTTCAGGGAAGTCCTCCCCCGAGTCTCTGGACGGCTTTGGGGCCGAGCGGCGAGCGTTAAAGCACTCAGTTTCGCTCGAGTACCATGACGACCGATTTGACTTCGGCACGACTTTAGGTCGCTTAATTTCAGCCTAACGGGTTAGGAATTCACACAGACAATCCTTGGGAATCCAGCTTTCAGGGGAGGCCTCCCGCGAGTCTCTGGACAGCTGTGGGGTCGAACGGCGAGCGTCAAAGCACTCGGTTTCTCTCCAGTAGTAGGCCTTTATTGACTAAATTGTAACATGACGACCTATGTGATTTTGGCAGGACTTTTTAGCGCTTACTTTTGAGCTAGTGAGCTAAGATTTGAAACAAACGATCGGTGGGAATCCAGCTTTCAGGGGTGGCCTCCCGCGAGTCTCTGGACGGCTGTGGGGCCGAACGGCGAGCGTCAAGGCACTCGGATTCTCTCCAGTAGTTGGCCTTTATTGAGTAAATTGGAACATGACGACCTATGTGATTTTGGCAGGACTTTTTAGCGCCTACTTTTCAGCTACTGGGCTAAGATTTGAAACAAACGATCGGTGGGAATCCAGCTTTTAGGGGAGGCCTCTTCCAAGCCTCTCAGAGGTCGTGGGGCCGAACGGCGAGCGTTAAAGCACTCAGTTTCGGTCCAGTAGGAGGCCTTTGTTGACTAAATTGTAACATGACGACCTATGTGATTTTGGCAAGACTTTTTAGCGCTTACGTTTGAGCTAGTGGGCTAAGATTTAAAACAAACGATCAGTGGGAATCCAGCTTTAAGGGGAGGCCTCTTCCAAGCCTCTCAGAGGTTGTGGGGCCGAACGGCGTGCGTCAAAGCACTCAGTTTCGCTCCAGAAGTAGGCCTTTATTGACTAAATTGTAACATGACGACCGATGTGATTTTGGCAGGACTTTTTAGCGCTTACTTTTGAGCTAGTGAGCTAAGATTTGAAAAAAACGATCGGTGGGAATCCAGCTTTCAGGGGAGGCCTCTTCCAAGCCTCTCGGAGGTCGTAGGCCCGAACGGCGAGCGTCGAAGCACTCGGTTTCTCTCCAGTAGTTGGCCTTTATTGAGTAAATTGTAACATGACGACCTATGTGACTTTGGCAAGACTTTTTTGCGCCTACTTTTCAGCTACTGGGCTAAGATTTGAAACAAACGATCGGTGGGAATCAAGCTTTCAGGGGAGGCCTCCCCTGAGTCTCTGGACGGCTATGGGGCTGAGCGGCGAGCGTTAAAGCACTCGGTTTCTCTCCAGTAGTAGGCCTTTATTGACTAAATTGTAACATGACGACCTATGTGATTTTGGCAGGACTTTTTAGCGCCTGCTTTTCAGCTACTGGGCTAAGATTTGAAACAAACGATCGGTGGGAATCCAGCTTTCAGGGGAGGCCTCCTCCAAGCCTCTCGGAGGTCGTGGGGCCGAACGGCGAGCGTCATAGCACTCGGTTTCTCTCCAGTAGTAGGCCTTTATTGACTAAATTGTAACATGACGACCTATGTGACTTTGGCAAGGCTTTTTAGCGCCTACGTTTGACCTAGTGGGCTAAGATTTGAAACAAACGATCGGTGGGAATCCAGCTTTCAGGGAAGTCCTCCGCCGAGTCTCTGGACGGCTGTGGGGCCGAGCGGTGAGCGTTAAAGCACTCCGTTTCGCTCGAGTACCATGACGACCGATTTGACTTCGGCACGACTTTAGGTCGCCTAATTTCTGCCTAGCGGGCTAGGAATTTACACAGACAAGCGTTGGGAATCCAGCTTTCAGGAGAGGCCATTTCCAAGCCTCTCAGAGGTTGTGGGGCCTAACGGCGAGCGTCAAAGCACTCGTTTTCGCTCCAGTAGTAGGCCTTTATTGACTAAATTGTAACATGACGACCTATGTGAATTTGGCATGAAATTTTAGTGCCTACTTTTGAGCTAGTGGGCTAAGATTTGAAACAAACAGTCGGTGGGAATCCAGCTTTCAGGGGATGCCTCCCCCGAGTCTCTGGACGGCTGTGGGGCAGAGTGGCAAGCGTTAAAGCACTCCGTTTCGGTCCAGTAGTAGGCCTTTATTGACTAAATTGTAAAATGACGACCTATGTGATTTTGGCAGGACTTTTTAGCGCTTACTTTTGAGCTAGTGGGCTAAGATTTGAAACACATTATCGGTGGGAATCCAGCTTTCAGGGAAGTCCTCCCCCGAGTCTCTGGACGGCTTTGGGGCCGAGCGGCGAGCGTTAAAGCACTCAGTTTCGCTCGAGTACCATGACGACCGATTTGACTTCGGCACGACTTTAGGTCGCTTAATTTCAGCCTAACGGGTTAGGAATTCACACAGACAATCCTTGGGAATCCAGCTTTCAGGGGAGGCCTCCCGCGAGTCTCTGGACAGCTGTGGGGTCGAACGGCGAGCGTCAAAGCACTCGGTTTCTCTCCAGTAGTAGGCCTTTATTGACTAAATTGTAACATGACGACCTATGTGATTTTGGCAGGACTTTTTAGCGCTTACTTTTGAGCTAGTGGGCTAAGATTTGAAACAAACAGTCGGTGGGAATCCAGCTTTCAGGGGAGGCCTCTTCCGAGCCTCTCGGAGGTCGTGGGGTCGAGCGGCTAGCGTTAAAGCACTCAATTTCGCTCGAGTACCATGACGACCGATTTGACTTCGGCACGACTTTAGGTCGCCTAATTTCTGCCTAGCGGGCTAGGAATTTACACAGACAAGCGTTGGGAATCCAGCTTTCAGGAGAGGCCACTTCCAAGCCTCTCAGAGGATGTGGGGCCTAACGGCGAGCGTCAAAGCACTCGTTTTCGCTCCAGTAGTAGGCCTTTATTGACTAAATTGTAACATGACGACCTATGTGACTTTGGCAAGGCTTTTTAGCGCCTACGTTTGACCTAGTGGGCTAAGATTTGAAACAAATGATCGTTGGGAATCCAGCTTTCAGGGGACGCCTCCCCCGAGTCTCTGGACGGCTGTGGGGCAGAGTGGCGAGCGGTAAAGCACTCAGTTTCGGTCCAGTAGTAGGCCTTTATTGACTAAATTGTAACATGACGACCTATGTGATTTTGGCAGGACTTTTTAGCGCCTACTTTTTAGTTACTGGGCGAAGATTTGAAACAAACGATCGGTGGGAATCCAGCTTTCAGGGGAGGCCTCCCCCGAGTGTCTGGACGGCTGTGGGGCCGAGCGGCGAGCGTTAAAGCACTCAGTTTCGGTCCAGTCGGCGGACTTTATTGACTAAATTGTAACCTGACGACCTATGTGATTTTGGCAGGACTTTTTAGCGCCTACTTTTCAGCTACTGGGTTAAGATTGGAAAGAAACGATCGGTGGGAATCCAGCTTTCAGGGGAGGCCTCTTTCAAGCCTCTCGGAGGTCGTGGGGCCGAACGGCGAGCGTCAAAGCACTCGGTTTCGCTCCAGTAGTAGGCCTTTATTGACTAAATTGTAATATGACAACCTATGTGACTTTGGCAGGACTTTTTAGCGTTTACTTTTCACCTCGTGCGCTAAGATTTGAAACAAACGATCAGTGGGAATCCAGCTTTCAGGGGAGGCCTCCCCCGAGTCTCTGGACGGCTGTGGGGCCGAACGGCGAGCGTTAAAGCACTCAGTTTCGGTCCAGTAGGAGGCCTTTATTGACTAAATTGTAACATGACGACCTATGTGATTTTGGCAGGACTTTTTAGCGCCTACTTTTGAGCTAGTGGGCTAAGATTTATTTAAAACAAACGATCGGTGGGAATCCAGCTTTCAGGGGAGGCCTACCCTGAGTCTCTGGACTGCTGTGGGGCCGAGCGGCGACCGTTAAAGCACTCAGTTTCGCTCTAGTACCATGACAACCGATTTGACTTCGGCACGACTTTAGGTCGCTTAATTTCAGCCTAGCGGGCTAGGAATTCACACAGACAAGCCTTGGGAATCCAGCTTTCGAGGGAGGCCTCTTCCAAGCCTCTCGGAGCTTGTGGGGCCGAACGGCGAGCGTCGAAGGACTCGGTTTCGCTCCAGTCGTAGGCCTTTAATGACTAAATTGTAACATGACGACCGATGTGATTTTGGCAGGACTTTTTAGCGCTTACTTTTGAGCTAGTGAGCTAAGATTTGAAACAAACGATCGGTGGGAATCCAGCTTTCAGGGGAGGCCTCTTCCAAGCCTCTCAGAGGTTGTGGGGCCGAACGGCGAGCGTTAAAACACTCAGTTTTGGTCCAGTAGTAGGCCTTTATTGACTAAATTGTAACATGACAACCTATGTGACTTTGGCAGGACTTTTTAGCGCTTACTTTTGACCTAGTGCACGAAGATTTGAAACAAACGATCGGTGGGAATCCAACTTTCAGGGGAGGCCTCCCCCGAGTCTCTGGACGGCTGTGGTGGCCGAGCGGCGAGCGTTAAAGCACTCAGTTTCGGTCCAGTAGGAGGCCTTTATTGACTAAATTGTAACATGACGACCTATGTGATTTTGGCAGGACTTTTTAGCGCCTACTTTTGAGCTAGTGGGCTAAGATTTTTTTAAAACAAACGATCGGTGGGAATCCAGCTTTCAGGGGAGGCCTACCCTGAGTCTCTGGACTGCTGTGGGGCCGAGCGGCGACCGTTAAAGCACTCAGTTTCGCTCTAGTACCATGACAACCGATTTGACTTCGGCACGACTTTAGGTCGCTTAATTTCAGCCTAGCGGGCTAGGAATTCACACAGACAAGCCTTGGGAATCCAGCTTTCGAGGGAGGCCTCTTCCAAGCCTCTCGGAGCTTGTGGGGCCGAACGGCGAGCGTCGAAGCACTCGGTTTCGCTCCAGTCGTAGGCCTTTAATGACTAAATTGTAACATGACGAACGATGTGATTTTGGCAGGACTTTTTAGCGCCTACTTTTCAGCTACTGGGCTAAGATTTGAAACAAACGATCGATCATAAATCCTGACTTCATAGTTGTATCTTGGAATGATATGTTTAAGTAACCAATTAGATTCAAGATGCACCTGAATTAGGTGAAAAAGAAAGTTTCACCTAAATTAATGTTTAAAAGCAAATATTTCTGAATGGTTAAAGGCAAAAATATTGTACCTAAAAGGGAAATACAACCGAACTATACTTATGTACTGTACTGGATGAAGAAAAAGAAAAGTTGAAGCCCATGTAACATTTATGCACAATGTGAACAATGAATTCAGTGATCTGTTTGGGTACCACTAGAGGGAGCCAGCATACCACAAGTGGTACTCATACCACACTATGAGAGTCAGTGTTTCAAGGCAGAGTTGTGTGCAGAAATGCTGCACTCACATTTTTTTTAAGGGTATAAATATGATGCGTTCAAGAACACATTTAGTTGTCTTGCATCTGAACTAAGAAATGATTTCTTTGACTCCAATCAAGTATTAACTAAGATTTTGCAATTTTTTTTTTGCACAATATGCAATTAAAAGACATAACTCCCACATGCAGTGTATTCATTTGCATGTATTTACATGATACATTGTGACTCTGAACCTACATAAATGTATGACTGCCTCATGTTATTACAAACAAACTTTTATGTCACTTCTGAATTCAAAAGTAGCTATCTATCAATTTTTTGTGTGTTTGTTTTTCAAACTTTCGGCCTTTATTGACTAAATTGTAACATGACGACCTATGTGATTTTGGCAGGACTTTTTAGCGCCTACTTCTCAGCTACTGGGCTAAGATTTGAAACAAACGATCGGTGGGAATCCAGCTTTCAGGGGAGGCCTCTTCCAAGCCTCTCGGAGGTCGTGGGGCCGAACGGCGATCGTCAAAGCACTCGATTTCGCTCCAGTAGTCGGCCTTTATTGACTCAATTGTAACATGACGACCTATGTGACTTTGGCAGGACTTTTTAGCGCCTACTTTTCAGCTACTGGGCTAAGATTTGAAACAAACGATCGGTGGGAATCCAGCTTTCAGGGGAGGCCTCCCCTGAGTCTCTGGACGGCTGTGGGGCCGAGCGGCGAGCATTAAAGCACTCAGTTTCGGTCCAGTAGGAGGCCTTTATTGACTAAATTGTAACATGACGACCTATGTGATTTTGGCAGGACTTTTTACCGCCTACTTTTCAGCTACTGGGCTAAGATTTGAAACAAACGATCGGTGGGAATCCAGCTTTCAGGGGAGGCCTCTTCCAAGCCTCTCGGAGGTTGTGGGGCCGAACGGCGAGCGTGAAAGCACTCAGTTTCTTTCCAGTAGTTGGCCTTTATTGACTAATTTGTAACATGACGACCTACGTGATTTTGGCAGGACTTTTTAGCGCTTACTTTTGAGCTAGTGGGCTAAGATTTGAAACAAATTATCGGTGGGAATCCAGCTTTCAGGGGAGTCCTCCCCCGAGTCTCTGGACGGCTGTGGGGCCGAGCGGCGAGCGTTAAAGCACTCAGTTTCGCTCGAGTACCATGACGACCGATTTGACTTCGGCACGACTTTAGGTCGCCTAATTTCTGCCTAGCGGGCTAGGAATTTACACAGACAAGCCTTGGGAATCCAGCTTTCAGGGGAGGCCACTTCCAAGCCTCTCAGAGGTTGTGGGGCCTAACGGCGAGCGTCAAAGCACTCGTTTTCGCTCCAGTAGTAGGCCTTTATTGACTAAATTGTAACATGACGACCTATGTGACTTTGGCATGACTTTTTAGCGCCTACTTTTGAGCTAGTGGGCTAAGATTTGAATCAAACAGTCGGTCGGAATCCAGCTTTCAGGGGACGCCTCCCCCGAGTCTCTGGACGGCTGTGGGGCAGAGTGGCGAGCGTTAAAGCACTCAGTTTCGGTCCAGTAGTAGGCCTTTATTGACTAAATTGTAACATGACGACCTTTGTGATTTTGGCAGGACTTTTTAGCGCTTACTCTTGAGCTAGTGGGCTAAGATTTGAAACACATTATCGGTGGGAATCCAGCTTTCAGGGGAGTCCTCCCCCGAGTCTCTGGACGGCTGTGGGGCCGAGCGGCGAGCGTTAAAGCACTCAGTTTCGCTCGAGTACCATGACGACCGATTTGACTTCGGCACGACTTTAGGTCGCTTAATTTCAGCCTAACGGGCTAGGAATTCACACAGACAATCCTTGGGAATCCAGCTTTCAGGGAAGGCCTCCCGCGAGTCTCTGGACAGCTGTGGGGTCGAACGGCGAGCGTCAAAGCACTCGGTTTCTCTCCAGTAGTAGGCCTTTATTGACTAAATTGTAACATGACGACCTATGTGATTTTGGCTTTACTTTTTCGCCCTTACTTTTGAGCTAGTGGGCTAAGATTTGAAACAAACAGTCGGTGGGAAACCAGCTTTCAGGGGAGGCCTCTTCCGAGCCTCTCGGAGGTCGTGGGGTCGAGCGGCGAGCGTTAAAGCACTCAGTTTCGCTCGAGTACCATGACGACCGATTTGACTTCGGCACGACTTTAGGTCGCCTAATTTCTGCCTAGCGGGCTAGGAATTTACACAGACAAGCCTTGGGAATCCAGCTTTCATGGGAGGCCACTTCCAAGCCTTTCAGAGGTTGTGGGGCCTAACGGCGAGCGTCAAAGCACTCGTTTTCGCTCCAGTAGTAGGCCTTTATTGACTAAATTGTAACATGACGACCTATGTGATTTTGGCAGGACTTTTTAGCGCTTACTTTTGAGCTAGTGGGCTAAGATTTAAAACACATTATCGGTGGGAATCCAGCTTTCAGGGGAGTCCTCCCCCGAGTCACTGGACGGCTGTGGGGCCGAGCGGCGAGCGTTAAAGCACTCAGTTTCGCTCGAGTACCATGACGACCGATTTGACTTCGGCACGACTTTAGGTCGCATAATTTTAGGCTAACGGGCTAGGAATTCACACAGACAGTACTTGGGAATCCAGCTTTCAGGGGAGGCCTCCCGCGAGTCTCTGGACAGCTGTGGGGTCGAACGGCGAGCGTCAAAGCACTCGGTTTCTCTCCAGTAGTAGGCCTTTATTGACTAAATTGTAACATGACGACCTATGTGATTTTGGCAGGACTTTTTAGCGCTTACTTTTGAGCTAGTGGGCTAAGATTTGAAACAAACAGTCGGTGGGAATCCAGCTTTCAGGGGAGGCCTCTTCCGAGCCTCTCGGAGGTCGTGGGGTCGAGCGGCGAGCGTTAAAGCACTCAGTTTCGCTCGAGTACCATGACGACCGATTTGACTTCGGCACGACTTTAGGTCGCCTAATTTCTGCCTAGCGGGCTAGGAATTTAAACAGACAAGCCTTGGGAATCCAGCTTTCAGGGGAGGCCACTTCCAAGGCTCTCAGAGGTCGTGGGGCCGAACGGCGAGCGTTAAAGCACTCGTTTTCACTCCAGTAGTAGGCCTTTATTGACTAAATTGTAACATGACGACCTATGTGACTTTGGCATGACTTTTTAGCGCCTACTTTTGAGCTAGTGGGCTAAGATTTGAAACAAACGATCGGTGGGAATCCAGCTTTCAGGGGAGGCCTCCCCCGAGTCTCTGGACAGCTGTGGGGCCGAACGGCGAGCGTCAAAGCACTCGGTTTCGCTCCAGTAGTAGGCCTTTATTGACTAAATTGTAACATGACGACCTAAGTGACTTTGGCAGGACTTTTTTGGGCCTACTTTTCAGCTACTGGGCTAAGATTTGACACAAACGATCGGTGGGAATTCAGCTTTCAGGGGAGGCTTCCCCCGAGTCTCTGGACGGCTGTGGAGCCGAGCGGCGAGCGTTAAAGCACTCAGTTTCGGTCCAGTAGTTGGCCTTTATTGACTAAATTGTAACATGACGACCTATGTGATTTTGGCAGGACTTTTTAGCGCTTACTTTTGAGCTAGTGGGCTAAGATTTGAAACAAATTATCGGTGGGAATCCAGCTTTCAGGGGAGGCCTCCCCCGAGCCTCTCGGAGGGCGTGGGCCCGAACGGCGAGCTTCAAAGCACTCGGTTTCGCTCCAGTAGTAGGCCTTTATTGACTAAATTGTAACATGACGACCTATGTGATTTTGGCAGGACTTTTTAGCGCTTACGATTGAGCTAGTGGGCTAAGATTTAAAACAAACGATCGGTCGGCAGCCAGCTTTCAGGGGAGTCCTCTTCCAAGCCTCTCAGAGGTCGTGGGGCCGAACGGCGAGCGTCAAAGCACTCGGTTTCGCTCCAGTAGTAGGCCTTTATTGACTAAATTGTAACATGACGACCTATGTGACTTTGGCAGGACTTTTTTGGGCCTACTTTTCAGCTACTGGGCTAAGATTTGACACAAACGATCGGTGGGAATCCAGCTTTCAGTGTAGGCCTCCCCCGAGTCTCTGGACGGCTGTGGAGCCGAGCGGCGAGCGTTAAAGCACTCAGTTTCGGTCTAGTAGTTGGCCTTTATTGACTAAATTGTAACATGACGACCTATGTGATTTTGGCAGGACTTTTTAGCGCCTACTTTTCAGTTAGTGGGCTAAGATTTGAAACAAATTATCGGTGGGAATCCAGCTTTCAGGGGAGGCCTCCCCCGAGCCTCTCGGAGGGCGTGGGCCCGAACGGCGAGCTTCAAAGCACTCGGTTTCGCTCCAGTAGTAGGCCTTTATTGACTAAATTGTAACATGACGACCTATGTGATTTTGGCAGGACTTTTTAGCGCTTACGATTGAGCTAGTGGGCTAAGATTTAAAACAAACGATCGGTCGGCAGCCAGCTTTCAGGGGAGGCCTCTTCCAAGCCTCTCAGAGGTCGTGGGGCCGAACGGCGAGCGTCAAAGCACTCGGTTTCGCTCCAGTAGTAGGCCTTTATTGACTAAATTGTAACATGACGACCTATGTGACTTTGGCAGGACTTTTTTGGGCCTACTTTTCAGCTACTGGGCTAAGATTTGACACAAACGATCGGTGGGAATCCAGCTTTCAGGGGAGGCCTCCCCCGAGTCTCTGGACGGCTGTGGAGCCGAGCGGCGAGCGTTAAAGCACTCAGTTTCGGTCCAGTAGTTGGCCTTTATTGACTAAATTGTAACATGACGACCTATGTTATTTTGGCAGGACTTTGTAGCGCCTACTTTTCAGCGACTGGGCTAAGATTTGAAACAAACGATCGGTGGGAATCCAGCTTTCAAGGGAGGCCTCTTCCAAGCGTCTCGGAGCTCGTGGGGCCGAACGGCGAGCGTTAAAGCACTCAGTTTCGGTCCAGTAGTTGGCCTTTGTTGACTAAATTGTAACATGACGACCTATGTGATTTTGGCAGGACTTTTTAGCGCTTACTTTTGAGCTAGTGGGCTAAGATTTGAAACAAATTATCGGTGGGAATCCAGCTTTCAGGGGAGGCCTCCCCCGAGCCTCTCGGAGGGCGTGGGCCCGAACGGCGAGCTTCAAAGCACTCGGTTTCGCTCCAGTAGTAGGCCTTTATTGACTAAATTGTAACATGACGACCTATGTGATTTTGGCAGGACTTTTTAGCGCTTACGATTGAGCTAGTGGGCTAAGATTTAAAACAAACGATCGGTCGGCAGCCAGCTTTCAGGGGAGGCCTCTTCCAAGCCTCTCAGAGATGGTGGGGCCGAACGGCGAGCGTCAAAGCACTCGGTTTCGCTCCAGTAGTAGGCCTTTATTGACTAAATTGTAACATGACGACCTATGTGACTTTGGCAGGACTTTTTTGGGCCTACTTTTCAGCTACTGGGCTAAGATTTGAAACAAACGATCGGTGGGAATCCAGCTTTCAAGGGAGGCCTCTTCCAAGCGTCTCGGAGCTCGTGGGGCCGAACGGCGAGCGTTAAAGCACTCAGTTTCGGTCCAGTAGTTGGCCTTTATTGACTAAATTGTAACATGACGACCTATGTGATTTTGGCAGGACGTTTTAGCGCTTACTTTTGAGCTAGTGGGCTAAGATTTGAAACAAATTATCGGTGGGAATCCAGCTTTCAGGGGAGGCCTCCCCCGAGCCTCTCGGAGGGCGTGGGCCCGAACGGCGAGCTTCAAAGCACTCGGTTTCGCTCCAGTAGTAGGCCTTTATTGACTAAATTGTAACATGACGACCTATGTGATTTTGGCAGGACTTTTTAGCGCTTACGATTGAGCTAGTGGGCTAAGATTTAAAACAAACGATCGGTCGGCAGCCAGCTTTCAGGGGAGGCCTCTTCCAAGTCTCTCAGAGGTCGTGGTGCCGAACGGCGAGCGTCAAAGCACTCGGTTTCGCTCCAGTAGTAGGCCTTTATTGACTAAATTGTAACATGACGACCTATGTGACTTTGGCAGGACCTTTTTGGGCCTACTTTTCAGCTACTGGGCTAAGATTTGAAACAAACGATCGGTGGGAATCCAGCTTTCAGGGGAGGCCTCTTCCAAGCCTCTCGGAGGTCGTGGGGCCGAACGGCATGCGTCAAAGCACTCGGTTTCGCTCCAGTAGTAGGCCTTTATTGACTAAATTGTAACATGACATCCTATGTGACTTTGGCAGGACTTTTTAGCGCTTACTTTTGAGCTAGTGCGCTAAGATTTGAAACAAACGATCGGTGGGAATCCAGCTTACAGGGGAGTCCTCCCCCGAGTCTCTGGACGGCTGTTGGGCCGAGCGGCGAGCGTTAAAGCACTCAGTTTCGTTCGAGTACCATGACGACCGATTTGACTTCGGCACGACTTTAGGTCGCTTAATTGCAGCCTAGCGGGCTAGGAATTCACACAGACAATCCTTGGGAATCCAGCTTTCAGGGGAGGCCTCTTCCAAGCCTCTCAGAGGTCGTGGGGCCGAACGGCGAGCGTCAAAGCACTCGGTTTCGCTCCAGTAGTAGGCCTTTATTGACTAAATTGTAACATGACGACCTATGTGATTTTGGCAGGACTTTTTAGCGCCTACTTTTCAGCAACTGGGCTAAGATTTGAAACAAATGATCGGTGGGAATCCAGCTTTCAGGGGAGGCCTCTTCCAAGCTTCTCAGAGGTCGTGGGCCCAAACGGCGAGCGTCAAAGCACTCTGTTGCGCTCCAATAGTAGGCCTTTATTGACTAAATTGTAACATGACAACCTATGTGACTTTGGCAGGACTTTTTAGCGCTTACTTTGGACCTAGTGCGCTAAGATTTGAAACAAACGATCGGTGGGAATCCAGCTTTCAGGGGAGTCCTCCCCCGAGTCTCTGGACGGCTGTGGGGCCGAGCGGCGAGCGTTAAAGCACTCAGTTTTGCTCGTGTACCATGACGACCGATTTGACTTCGGCACGACTTTAGGTCGCTTAATTTCAGCCTAGCGGGGTAGGAATTCACCCAGACAAGCCTTGGGAATCCAGCTTTCAGGGGAGACCTCTTCCAAGCCTCTCGGATGTCGTGGGGCCGAACGGCGAGCGTCAAACCACTCGGTTTCGCTCCAGTAGTCGGCCTTTATTGACCAAATTGTAACATGACGACCTATGTGACTTTGGCAGGACTTTTTAGCGCCTACTTTTGAACTAGTGGGTTAAGATTTGAAACAAACGATCGGTGGGAATCCAGCTTTCAGGGGAGGCCTCTCCCGAGTCTCTGGACGGCTGTGGGGCCGAACGGCGAGCGTCAAAGCACTCGGTTTCTCTCCAGTAGTAGGCCTTTATTGAGTAAATTGTAACATGACGACCTATGTGATTTTGGCAGGGCTTTTTAGTGCCTACTTCTCAGCTACTGGGCTAAGATTTGAAACAAACGATCAGTGGGAATCCAGCATTCAGGGGAGGCCTCTTCCAAGCCTCTCAGAGGTCGTGGGGCCGAACGGTGAGCATCAAAGCACTCAGTTACGGTCCAATAGGAGGCCTTTATTGACTAAATTGTAACATCACGACCTATGTGACTTTGGCATGACTTTTTAGCGCCTACTTTTGAGCTAGTGGGCTAAGATTTAAAACAAACGATTGGTGGGAATCCAGCTTTCAGGGGATGCCTCTTCCAAGCCTTTCGGAGGTCGTGGGGCCGAACGGCGAGCGTCAAAGCACTCTGTTTCTCTCCAGTAGTAGGCCTTTATTGACTAAATTGTAACATGACAACCTATGTGACTTTGGCAGGACTTTTTAGCGCTTACTTTTGAGCTAGTGCGCTAAGATTTGAAACAAACGATCGGTGGGAATCCAGCTTTCAGGGGAGGCCTCTTCCAAGCCTCTCGGAGGTCGTGGGGCCGAACGGCAAGCGTCAAACCACTCGGTTTCGCTCCAGTAGTAGGCCTTTATTGACTAAATTGTAACATGACATCCTATGTGACTTTGGCAGGACATTTTAGCGCTTACTTTTGGCCTAGTAAGCTAAGATTTGAAACAAACGATCGGTGGGAATCCAGCTTACAGGGGAGTCCTCCCCCGAGTCTCTGGACGGCTGTTGGGCCAAGCGGCGAGCGTTAAAGCACTCAGTTTCGCTCTTGTACCATGACGACCGATTTGACTTCGGCACAACTTTAGGTCGCTTAATTTAAGCCTCGCGGGCTAGGAATTCACACAGACAATCCTTGGGAATCTAGCTTTCAAGGGAGGCCTCTTCCAAGCCTCTCGGAGGTCGTGGGGCCGAACGGCGAGCGTCAAAGCACTCAGTTTCGCTCCAGTAGTAGGCCTTTATTGACTAAATTGTAACATGACGACGTATGTGACTTTGGCATGACTTTTTAGAGCTTACATTTGAGCTATTGGGCTAAGATTTGAAACAAACGATCAGTGGGAATCCAGCTTTCAGGGGAGGCCTCTTCCAAGCCTCTCAAAGGTCGTGGGGCCGAACGGCGAGCGTCAAAGCACTCGGTTTCTCTCCAGTAGTAGGCCTTTATTGACTAAATTGTAACATGACGACGTATGTGATTTTGGCAGGACTTTTTTGCGCCTACTTTTCAGCTGCTGGGCTAAGATTTGAAACAAACGATCGGTGGGAATCCAGCTTTCAGGGGAAGCCTCCCCCGAGTCTCTGGACATCTGTGGGGCCGAACGGCGAGCGTCAAAGCACTCGGTTTCTCTCCAGTAGTAGGCCTTTATTGACTAAATTGTAACATGACGACCTATGTGACTTTGGCAGGACTTTTTAGCGCCTACTTTTGAGCTAGTGGGCTAAGATTTGATACAAACGATCGGTGGGAATCCAGCTTTCAGGGGAGGCCTCTTCCAAGCCTCTCAGAGAACGTGGGGCCGAACGGCGAGCGTCAAAGCACTTGGTTTCGCTCCAGTAGTAAGCCTTTATTGACTAAATTGTAACATGACGACCTATGTGACTTTGGCAGGACCTTTTAGCGCCTACTTTTCAGTTACTGGGCGAAGATTTGAAACAAACGATCGGTGGGAATCCAGCTTTCAGGGGAGTCCTCCCCCGAGTCTCTGGACGGCTGTGGGGCCGAGCGGCGAGCGTTACAGCACTCAGTTTCGGTCCAGTAGGAGGCCTTTTTTGACTAAATTGTAACATGACGACCTATGTGACTTTGGCAGGGATTTTTTGCGCCTACTTTTCAGCTACTGGGCTAAGATTTGAAACAAACGATCGGTGGGAATCCAGCTTTCAGGGGAGGCCTCTTCCAAGCCTCTTGGAGGTCGTGGGCCCGAACGGCGAGCGTCAAAGCACTCGGTTTCGCTCCAGTAGTAGGCCTTTATTGACTAAATTGTAACAAGACATGACAACCTATGTTGTCACGTTTGTTTCAAATCTTAGCCCATATATTTTAGCGCTTACTTTTGAGCTAGTGCGCTAAGATTTGAAACAAACGATCGGTGGGAATCCAGCTTTCAGGGGAGGCCTCCGCCGAGTCTCTGGACAGCTGTGGGGCCGAACGGCGAGCGTCAAAGTACTCGGTTTCTCTCCAGTAGTTGGCCTTTATTGACTAAATTGTAACATGACGACCTATGTGACTTTGGCAGGGATTTTTTGCGCCTACTTTTCAGCTACTGGGCTAAGATTTGAAACAAACGATCGGTGGGAATCCAGCTTTCAGGGGAGGCCTCTTCCAAGCCTCTTGGAGGTCGTGGGCCCGAACGGCGAGCGTCAAAGCACTCTGTTTCGCTCCAGTAGTAGGCCTTTATTGACTAAATTGTAACATGACAACCTGTGTGACTTTGGCAGGACGTTTTAGCGCTTACTTTTTACCTAGTGCGCTAAGATTTGAACCAATCGATCGGTGGGAATCCAGCTTTCAGGGGAGACCTCCCCCGAGTCTCTGGACGGCTGTGGGGCCGAGCGGCGAGCTTTAAAGCACTCAGTTACGCTCGAGTACCATGACGACCGATTTGACTTCGGCACGATTTTAGGTCACTTAATTTCAGCCTAGCGGGCTAGGAATTCACACAGACAATCCTTGGGAATCCAGCTTTCAGGGGAGGCCTCTTCCAAGCCTCTCGGAGGTCGTGGGGCCGAACGGCGAGCGTCATAGCATTCGGTTTCTCTCCAGTAGCAGGCCTTTATTGACTAAATTGTAACATGACGACCTATGTGACTTTGGCAAGACTTTTTAGCGCCTACTTTTGAGCTAGTGGGCTAAGATTTGAAACAAACGATCGGTGGGAATCCAGCTTTCAGGGGACGCCTCCCCCGAGTCTCTGGACGGCTGTGGGGCCGAGCAGCGAGCGTTAAAGCACTCAGTTTCGGTCCAGTAGTTGGCCTTTATTGACTAAATTGTAACATGACGACCTATGTGACTTTGGCAGGACTTTTTAGCACCTACTTTTCAGCTACTGGGCTGAGATTTGAAACAAACGATCGGTGGCAATCCAGCTTTCAGGGGAGGCCTCTTCCAAGTCTCTCGGAGGTCATGGGGCCGAACGGCGAGCGTCAAAGCACTCGGTTTCGCTCCAGTAGTAGGCCTTTATTGACTAAATTGTAACATGACGACCTATGTGATTTTGGCACGACCTTTTCGCGCCTACTTTTCAGCTACTGGGCTAAGATTTGAAACAAACGATCGGTGGGAATCCAGTTTTCAGGGGAGGCCTCCACCGAGTCTCTGGACAGCTGTGGGGCCGAACGGCGAGCGTCAAAGCACTCGGTTTCTCTCCAGTAGTAGGCCTTTATTGACTAAATTGTAACATGACGACCTATGTGACTTTGGCAGGACATTTTAGCGCTTAGTTTTGAGCTAGTGGGCTAAGATTTTAAACAAATTATCGGTGGGAATCCAGCTTTCAGGGGAGTCCTCCCCCGAGTCTCTGGACAGCTGTGGGGCCGAGCGGTGAGCGTTAAAGCACTCAGTTTCGCTCGAGTACCATGACAACCGATTTGACTTCGGCACGAATTTAGGTCGCTTAATTTCAGCCTAGCGTGCTAGGAATTCACACAGACAATCCTTGGGAATCCAGCTTTCAGGGGAGGCCTCTTCCAAGCCTCTCAGAGGTCGTGGGGCCTAACGGCGAGCGTCAAAGCACTCAGTTTCGCTCCAGTAGTAGGCCTTTATTGACGAAATTGTAACATGACGACCTATGTGACTTTGGCAAGACTTTTTAGCGCTTACTTTTGAGCTAGTGGGCTAAGATTTGAAACAAACGATCGGTGGGAATCCAGATTTCAGGGGAGGCCTCTTCCAAGCCTTTCGGAGGTCGTGGGGCCGAACGGCGAGCGTCATAGCACTCGGTTTCTCTCCAGTAGTAGGCCTTTATAGACTAAATTGTAACATGACGACCTATGTGACTTTGACAATACTTTTTAACGCCTACGTTTGAGCTAGTGGGCTAAGATTTGAAACAAACGATCGGTGGGAATCCAGCTTTCAGGGGAGGCCTCTTCCAAGCCTCTCGGAGGTCGTGGGCCCGAACGGCGAGCGTCAAAGCACTCGGTTTCGCTCCAGTAGTAGGCCTTTATTGACTAAATTTTAACGTGACAACCTGTGTGACTTTGGCAGGACGTTTTAGCGCTTACTTTTTACCTAGTGCGCTAAGATTTGAAACAATCGATCGGTGGGAATCCAGCTTTCAGGGGAGACCTCCCCCGAGTCTCTGGACGGCTGTGGGGCCGAGCGGCGATCTTTAAAGCACTCAGTTACGCTCGAGTACCATGTCGACCGATTTGACTTCGGCACGACTTTAGGTCGCTTAATTTCAGCCAAGCGGGCTAGGAATTCACACAGACAATCCTTGGGAATCCAGCTTTCAGGGGAGGCCTCTTCCAAGCCTCTCGGAGGTCGTGGGGCCGAACGGCGAGCGTCATAGCATTCGGTTTCTCTCCAGTAGCAGGCCTTTATTGACTAAATTGTAACATGACGACCTATGTGACTTTGGCAAGACTTTTTAGCGCCTACTTTTGAGCTAGTGGGCTAAGATTTGAAACAAACGATCGGTGGGAATCCAGCTTTCAGGGGACGCCTCCCCCGAGTCTCTGGACGGCTGTGGGGCTGAGCAGCGAGCGTTAAAGCACAAAGTTTCGTTCCAGTAGTTGGCCTTTATTGACTAAATTGTAACATGACGACCTATGTGATTTTGGCAGGACGTTTTAGCGCCTACTTTTCAGCTACTGGGCTAAGATTTGAAACAAACGATCGGTGGCAATCCAGCTTTCAGGGGAGGCCTCTTCCAAGTCTCTCGGAGGTCATGGGGCCGAACGGCGAGCGTCAAAGCACTCGGTTTCGCTCCAGGTGTAGGCCTTTATTGACTAAATTGTACCATGACGACTTATGTGATTTTGGCAGGGCATTTTAGCGCTTACTTTTGAGTTAGTGGGCTAAGATTTGAAACACATTATCGGTGGGAATCCAGCTTTCAGGGGGGTCCTCCCCCGAGTCTCTGGACGGCTGTGGGCCCGAACGGCGAGCGTCAAAGCACTCGGTTTCGCTCCAGTAGTAGGCCTTTATTGACTAAATTGTAACATGACGACCTATGTGACTTTGGCAAGACTTTTTAGCGCCTACTTTTGAGTTAGTAGGCTAAGCTTTGAAACAAACGATCGGTGGGAATTCAGCTTTAAGGGGAGTTCTCCCCCGAGTCTCAGGACGGCTGTGGGGCCGAACGGCGAGCGTCAAAGCACTCGGTTTCTCTCCAGTAGTAGGCCTTTATTGAGTAAATTGTAACATGACGACCTATGTGATTTTGGCAGGACGTTTTAGCGCTTACGTTTGAGCTAGTGGGATAAGATTTAAATCAAACGATCGGTGGGAATCCAGCTTTCAGGGGAGGCCTCCCCCGAGTCTCAGGACGGCTGTGGGGCCGAACGGCGAGCGTCAAAGCACTCGGTTTCTCTCCAGTAGTTAGCCTTTATTGAGTAAATTGTAACATGACGACCTATGTGATTTTGGCAGGACTTTTTAGCGCCTACTTTTGAGCTAGTGGGCTAAGATTTGAAATAAACGATCGGTGGGAATCCAGGTTTCAGGGGAGTCCTCCCCCGAGTCTCTGGACGGCTGTGGGGCCGAGCGGCGAGCGTTAAAGCACTCAGTTTCGCTCGAGTACCATGACGACCGATTTGACTTCGGCACGACTTTAGGTCGCTTAATTTCAGCCTAGCGGGCTAGGAATTCACACAGACAATCCTTGGGAATCCAGCTTTCAGGGGAGGCCACTCCCAAGCCTCTCAGATGTTGTGGGGCCTAACGGCGAGCGTCAAAGCACTCGGTTTCGCTCCAGTAGTAGGCCTTTATTGACTAAATTGTAACATGACGACCTATGTGACTTTGGCAGGACGTTTTGGCGCCTACTTTTCAGCTACTGGGCTAAGATTTGAAACAAACGATCGGTGGGAATCCAGCTTTCAGGGGAGGCCTCCCCCGAGTCTCAGGACGGCTGTGGGGCCGAACGGAGAGCGTCAAAGCACTCGGTTTCTCTGCAGTAGTAGGCCTTTATTCACTAAATTGTAACATGACGACCTATGTGATTTTGGCAGGACTTTTTAGCGCCTACTTTTCAGCTACTGGGCTAACATTTGAAACAAACGATTGGTGGGAATCCAGCTTTCAGGGGAGGCCTCCCCCGAGTCTCTGGACGGCTGTGGGGCCGAGCGGCGAGCGTTAAAGCACTCAGTTACGGTCCAGTAGTTGGCCTTTATTGACTAAATTGTAAATTGGGAGCCCTCCCCCGAGTCTCTGGATGGCTGTTGGGCCGAGCAGCAAGCGTTAAAGCACTCAGTTTCGCTCGAGTACCATGACGACCGATTTGACATCGGCACGACTTTAGGTCGCTTAATTTCAGCCTAGCGGGCTAGGAATTCACACAGACAATCCTTGGGAATCCAGCTTTCAGGGGAGGCCTCTTCCAAGCCTCTCAGAGGTCGTGGGGCCGAACGGCGAGCGTCAAAGCACTCAGTTTCGGTCCAGTTGTAGGCCTTTATTGACTAAATTGTAACATGACGACCTATGTGTTTATGGCAGGACTTTTTTGCGCCTTCTTTTCAGCTTCTGGGCTAAGATTTGATAAAAACGATCGGTGGGAATCCAGCTTTCAGGGGAGGCCTCCCCCGAGTCTCTGGACGGCTGTGGGACCGAGCAGGCGAGCGTTAAAGCACTCAGTTTCGCTCGAGTACCATGACGACCGATTTGACTTCGGCACGGCTTTAGGTTGCTTAATTTCAGCCTAGCGGGCTAGGAATTCACACAGACAAGCCTTGGGAATCCAGCTTTCAAGGGAGGCCTCTTCCAAGCCTCTCTGAGCTCGTGGGGCCGAACGGCGAGCGTCAAAGCACTCGGTTTTGCTCCAGTAGTAGGCCTTTATTGACTAAATTGTAACATGACGACCTATGTGACTTTGGCAGGACTTTATAGCGCTTACTTTTGACCTAGTGGGCTAAGATTTGAAACAAACGATCGGTGGGAATCCAGCTTTCAGGGGAGGCCTCCCCCTAGTCTCTGGACAGCTGTGGGGCCGAACGGCGAGCGTCAAAGCACTCGGTTTCGCTCCAGTAGTAGGCCTTTATTGAGTAAATTGTAACATGACGACCTATGTGATTTTGGCAGGACCTTTTAGCGCCTACTTTTCAGCTACTGGGCTAATATTAGAAACAAATGATCGGTGGAAATCCAGCTTTCAGGGGAGGCCGCTTCCAAGCCTCTCGGAGGTCGTGGGGCCGAACGGCGAGCGTCAAAGCAATCGGTTTCGCTCCAGTAGTAGGCCTTTATTGACTAAATTGTGACATGACGACCTATGTGACTTTGGCAGGACTTTTTAGCGCCTACTTTTCAGCTACTGGGCTAACATTTGAAACAAACGATTGGTGGGAATCCAGCTTTCAGGGGAGGCCTCCCCCGAGTCTCTGGACGGCTGTGGGGCCGAGCGGCGAGCGTTAAAGCACTCAGTTACGGTCCAGTAGTTGGCCTTTATTGACTAAATTGTAACATGACGACCTATGTGAATTTGGCAGGACTTTTTAGCGCTTACGTTTGAGCTAGTGGGCTAAGATTTAAAACAAACGATCGGTGGGAATCCAGCTTTCAGGGGAGGCCTCCCCCGAGTCTCTGGACGGCCGAGCGGCGAGCGTTAAAGCACTCAGTTTCGCTCGAGTACCATGACGACCGATTTGACTTCGGCACGACTTTAGGTCGCTTAATTTCAGCCTAGCGGGCTAGGAATTCACACAGACAATC
Source organism: Phycodurus eques (assembly GCF_024500275.1). Taxonomy (NCBI): domain Eukaryota; kingdom Metazoa; phylum Chordata; class Actinopteri; order Syngnathiformes; family Syngnathidae; genus Phycodurus; species Phycodurus eques. Next base: position 96,048 of record NW_026904061.1, read on the forward strand.
CTTGGGAATCCAGCTTTCAGGGGAGGCCTCTTCCAAGCCTCTCAGAGGTCGTGGGGCCGAACGGCGAGCGTCAAAGCACTCGGTTTCGCTCCAGTAGTAGGCCTTTATTGACTAAATTGTAACATGACGACCTATGTGACTTTGGCAGGACTTTTTAGCGCTTACTTTTGAGCTAGTGCGCTAAGATTTGAAACAAACGATCGGTGGGAATCCAGCTTACAGGGGAGCCCTCCCCCGAGTCTCTGGACGGCTGTTGGGCCGAGCGGCGAGCGTTAAAGCACTCAGTTTCGCTCTTGTACCATGACGACCGATTTGACTTCGGCACGACTTTAGGTCGCTTAATTTAAGCCTCGCGGGCTAGGAATTCACACAGGCAATCCTTGGGAATCTAGCTTTCAAGGGAGGCCTCTTCCAAGCCTCTCGGAGGTCGTGGGGCCGAACGGCGAGCGTCAAAGCACTCGGTTTCGCTCCAGTAGTAGGCCTTTATTGACTAAATTGTAACATGACGACGTATGTGATTTTGGCATGACTTTTTAGCGCTTACATTTGAGCTATTGGGCTAAGATTTGAAAGAAACGATCAGTGGGAATCCAGCTTTCAGGGGAGGCCTCTTCCAAGCCTCTCAGAGGTCGTGGGGCCGAACGGCGAGCGTCAAAGCACTCGGTTTCTCTCCAGTAGTAGGCCTTTATTGACTAAATTGTAACATGACGACGTATGTGATTTTGGCAGGACTTTTTTGCGCCTACTTTTCAGCTGCTGGGCTAAGATTTGAAACAAACGATCGGTGGGAATCCAGCTTTCAGGGGAGGCCTCCCCCGAGTCTCTGGACATCTGTGGGGCCGAACGGCGAGCGTCAAAGCACTCGGTTTCTCTCCAGTAGTAGGCCTTTATTGACTAAATTGTAACATGACGACCTATGTGATTTTGGCAGGACGTTTTAGCGCTTACGTTTGAGCTAGTGGGATAAGATTTAAATCAAACGATCGGTGGGAATCCAGCTTTCAGGGGAGGCCTCCCCCGAGTCTCTGGACAGCTGTGGGACCGAACGGCGAGCGTCAAAGCACTCGGTTTCTCTCCAGTAGTAGGCCTTTATTGACAAAATTGTAACGTGACGACCTATGTGACTTTGGCAGGACTTTTTAGCGCCTACTTTTCAGCTTCTGGGCTAAGATTTGAAACAACCGATCGGTGGGAATCCATCTTTCAGGGGAGACCTCCCCCGAGTCTCTGGACGGCTGTGGGGCCGAGCAGCAAGCGTTAAAGCACTCAGTTTCGCTCGAGTACCATGACGACCGATTTGACATCGGCACGACTTTAGGTCGCTTAATTTCAGCCTAGCGGGCTAGGAATTCACACAGACAATCCTTGGGAATCCAGCTTTCAGGGGAGGCGTCTTCCAAGCCTCTCAGAGGTCGTGGGGCCGAACGGAGAGCGTCAAAGCACTCAGTTTCGGTCCAGTTGTAGGCCTTTATTGACTAAATTGTAACATGACGACCTATGTGTTTATGGCAGGACTTTTTTGCGCCTTCTTTTCAGCTTCTGGGCTAAGATTTGAAAAAAATGATCGGTGGGAATCCATCTTTCAGGGGAGGCCTCCCCCGAGTCTCTGGACAGCTGTGGGGCCGAACGGCGAGCGTCAAAGCACTCGGTTTCTCGCCAGTATTAGGCCTTAATTGACTAAATTGTAACATGACGACCTATGTGACTTTGGCAGGACTTTTTAGCGCCTACTTTTGAGCTAGTGGGCTAGGATTTGAAACAAACGATCGGTGGGAATCCAGCTTTCAGGGGAGGCCTCCCCCGAGTCTCTGGACGGCTGTGGGGACCGAGCGGCGAGCGTTAAAGCACTCAGTTTCGCTCGAGTACCATGACGACCGATTTGACTTCGGCACGGCTTTAGGTCGCTTAATTTCAGCCTAGCGGGCTAGGAATTCACACAGACAAGCCTTGGGAATCCAGCTTTCAAGGGAGGCCTCTTCCAAGCCTCTCTGAGCTCGTGGGGCCGAACGGCGAGCGTCAAAGCACTCGGTTTTGCTCCAGTAGTAGGCCTTTATATACTAAATTGTAACATGACGACCTATGTGACTTTGGCAGGTCTTTATAGCGCTTACTTTTGACCTAGTGGGCTAAGATTTGAAACAAACGATCGATGGGAATCCAGCTTTCAGGGGAGGCCTCCCCCTAGTCTCTGGACGGCTGTGGGGCCGAACGGCGAGCGTCAAAGCACTCGGTTTCGCTCCAGTAGTAGGCCTTTATTGAGTAAATTGTAACATGACGACCTATGTGATTTTGGCAGGACTTTTTAGCGCCTACTTTTCAGCTACTGGGCTAATATTAGAAACAAACGATCGGTGGGAATCTAGCTTTCAGGGGAGGCCGCTTCCAAGCCTCTCGGAGGTCGTGGGGCCGAACGGCGAGCGTCAAAGCAATCGGTTTCGCTCCAGTAGTAGGCCTTTATTGACTAAATTGTGACATGACGACCTATGTGACTTTGGCAGGACTTTTTAGCCCCTACTTTTCAGCTACTGGGCTAAGATGTGAAAAAAAACGATCGGTGGGAATCCAGCTTTCAGGGGAGGCCTCTTCCAAGCCTCTCAGAGGTCGTGGGCCCGAACGGGGAGCGTCAAAGCACTCGGTTTCTCTCAAGTAGTAGGCCTTTATTGACTAAATTGTAACATGACAACCTATGTGACTTTGGCATGACTTTTTAGCGCCTACTTTTGATCAAGTGGGCTAAGATTTAAAACAAACAATCGGTGGGAATCCAGCTTTCAGGGGAGGCCTCTTCCAAGCCTCTCAGAGGTCGTGGGGCCGAACGGTGAGCGTTAAAGCACTCAGTTTCGGTCCAGTAGTAGGCCTTTATTGACTAAATTGTAACATGACGACCTATGTGATTTTGGCATGACTTTTTAACGTCTACTTTTGAGCTAGTGGGCTAAGATTTAAAACAAACGATCAGTGGGAATCCAGCTTTCAGGGGAGACCTCTTCCAAGCCTCTCAGAGGTCGTGGGGCCGAACGGCGAGCGTCAAAGCACTAAGTTTCGGTCCAGTAGTAGGCCTTTATTGACTAAATTGTAACATGACGACCTATGTGATTTTGGCAGAACTTTTTAGCGCCTACTTTTCAGCTTCTGGGCTAAGATTTGAAAGAAACGATCGGTCGGAATCCAGCTTTCAGGGGAGGCCTCCCCCGAGTCTCAGGACGGCTGTGGGGCCGAACGGCGAGCGTCAAAGCACTCGGTTTCTCTCCAGTAGTAGGCCTTTATTGAGTAAATTGTCACATGACGACCTATGTGATTTTGGCAGGACTTTTTAGCGCCTACTTTTCAGCTACTTGGCTAAGATGTGAAAAAAAACGATCGGTGGGAATCCAGCTTTCAGGGGAGGCCTCTTCCAAGCCTCTCAGAGGTCGTGGGCCCGAACGGGGAGCGTCAAAGCACTCGGTTTCTCTCAAGTAGTAGGCCTTTATTGACTAAATTGTAACATGACAACCTATGTGACTTTGGCAGAACGTTTTAGCGCTTACTTTTCAGCTACTGGGCTAAGATTTGAAACAAACGATCGGTGGGAATCCAGCTTTAGGGGGAGGCCTCCCCCGAGTCTCTGTACATCTGTAGGGCCGAACGGCGAGCGTCAAAGCACTCGGTTTCTCTCCAATAGTAGGCCTTTATTGACTAAATTGTAACATGACGACCTATGTGACTTTGGCGGGACATTTTAGCGCCTACTTTTGAGCTAGTGGGCTAAGATTTAAAACAAACGATCAGTGGGAATCCAGCTTTCAGGGGAGGCCTCTTCCAACCCTCTCAGAGGTCGTGGGGCCGAATGGCGAGCGTCAAAGCACTCAGTTTCGGTCCAGTAGTAGGCCTTTATTGACTAAATTGTAACATGACGACCTATGTGACTTTGGCATGACTTTTTAGCGCCTACTTTTGATCAAGTGGGCTAAGATTTAAAACAAACAATCGGTGGGAATCCAGCTTTCAGGGGAGGCCTCTTCCAAGCCTCTCAGAGGTCGTGGGGCCGAACGGTGAGCGTTAAAGCACTCAGTTTCGGTCCAGTAGTAGGCCTTTATTGACTAAATTGTAACATGACGACCTATGTGATTTTGGCATGACTTTTTAACGTCTACTTTTGAGCTAGTGGGCTAAGATTTAAAACAAACGATCAGTGGGAATCCAGCTTTCAGGGGAGACCTCTTCCAAGCCTCTCAGAGGTCGTGGGGCCGAACGGCGAGCGTCAAAGCACTCAGTTTCGGTCCAGTAGTAGGCCTTTATTGACTAAATTGTAACATGACGACCTATGTGATTTTGGCAGAACTTTTTAGCGCCTACTTTTCAGCTTCTGGGCTAAGATTTGAAAGAAACGATCGGTCGGAATCCAGCTTTCAGGGGAGGCCTCCCCCGAGTCTCAGGACGGCTGTGGGGCCGAACGGCGAGCGTCAAAGCACTCAGTTTCGGTCCAGTAGTAGGCCTTTATTGACTAAATTGTAACATGACGACCTATGTGATTTTGGCAGGACTTTTTAGCGCCTACTTTTCAGCTACTGGGCTAAGATGTGAAAAAAAACGATCGGTGGGAATCCAGCTTTCAGGGGAGGCCTCTTCCAAGCCTCTCAGAGGTCGTGGGCCCGAACGGGGAGCGTCAAAGCACTCGGTTTCTCTCAAGTAGTAGGCCTTTATTGAGTAAATTGTAACATGACGACCTATGTGATTTTGGCAGGACTTTTTAGCGCCTACTTTTCAGCTACTGGGCTAAGATGTGAAAACAAACAATCGGTGGGAATCCAGCTTTCAGGGGAGGCCTCTTCCAAGCCTCTCAGAGGTCGTGGGGCCGAACGGTGAGCGTTAAAGCACTCAGTTTCGGTCCAGTAGTAGGCCTTTATTGACTAAATTGTAACATGACGACCTATGTGATTTTGGCATGACTTTTTAACGTCTACTTTTGAGCTAGTGGGCTAAGATTTAAAACAAACGATCAGTGGGAATCCAGCTTTCAGGGGAGACCTCTTCCAAGCCTCTCAGAGGTCGTGGGGCCGAACGGCGAGCGTCAAAGCACTCAGTTTCGGTCCAGTAGTAGGCCTTTATTGACTAAATTGTAACATGACGACCTATGTGATTTTGGCAGAACTTTTTAGCGCCTACTTTTCAGCTTCTGGGCTAAGATTTGAAAGAAACGATCGGTCGGAATCCAGCTTTCAGGGGAGGCCTCCCCCGAGTCTCAGGACGGCTGTGGGGCCGAACGGCGAGCGTCAAAGCACTCAGTTTCGGTCCAGTAGTAGGCCTTTATTGACTAAATTGTAACATGACGACCTATGTGATTTTGGCAGGACTTTTTAGCGCCTACTTTTCAGCTACTGGGCTAAGATGTGAAAAAAAAACGATCGGTGGGAATCCAGCTTTCAGGGGAGGCCTCTTCCAAGCCTCTCAGAGGTCGTGGGCCCGAACGGGGAGCGTCAAAGCACTCGGTTTCTCTCAAGTAGTAGGCCTTTATTGAGTAAATTGTAACATGACGACCTATGTGATTTTGGCAGGACTTTTTAGCGCCTACTTTTCAGCTACTGGGCTAAGATGTGAAAAAAAACGATCGGTGGGAATCCAGCTTTCAGGGGAGGCCTCTTCCAAGCCTCTCAGAGGTCGTGGGCCCGAACGGGGAGCGTCAAAGCACTCGGTTTCTCTCAAGTAGTAGGCCTTTATTGACTAAATTGTAACATGACGACCTATGTGATTTTGGAAGGACTTTTTAGCGCCTACTTTTCAGCTTCTGGGCTAAGATTTGAAAGAAACGATCGGTCGGAATCCAGCTTTCAGGGGAGGCCTCCCCCGAGTCTCAGGACGGCTGTGGGGCCGAACGGCGAGCGTCAAAGCACTCGGTTTCTCTCCAGTAGTAGGCCTTTATTGAGTAAATTGTAACATGACGACCTATGTGATTTTGGCAGGACTTTTTAGCGCCTACTTTTCAGCTACTGGGCTAAGATGTGAAAAAAACGATCGGTGGGAATCCAGGTTTCAGGGGAGGCCTCTTCCAAGCCTCTCAGAGGTCGTGGGCCCGAACGGCGAGCGTCAAAGCACTCGGTTTATCTCAAGTAGTAGGCCTTTATTGACTAAATTGTAACATGACAACCTATGTGACTTTGGCAGAACGTTTTAGCGCTTACTTTTCAGCTACTGGGCTAAGATTTGAAACAAACGATCGGTGGGAATCCAGCTTTAGGGGGAGGCCTCCCCCGAGTCTCTGGACATCTGTGGGGCCGAACGGCGAGCGTCAAAGCACTCGGTTTCTCTCCAATAGTAGGCCTTTATTGACTAAATTGTAACATGACGACCTATGTGACTTTGGCGGGACATTTTAGCGCCTACTTTTGAGCTAGTCGGCTAAGATTTGAAACAAACGATCGGTGGGAATCCAGCTTTCAGGGGAGGCCTCCCCCGAGTCTCTGGACAGCTGTGTGGCCGAACGGCGAGCGTCAAAGCACTCGGTTTCTCTCCAGTATTAGGCCTTTATTGACTAAATTGTAACATGACGACCTATGTGACTTTGGCAGGGCTTTTTAGCGCTTACGTTTGAGCTAGTGGGCTAAGATTTGAAATAAAAGATTGGTGGGAATCCAGGTTTCAGGGGACGCCTACCCCGAGTCTCGGGACGGCTGTGGGGCAGAGCGGCGAGCGTTAAAGCACTCAGTTTCGGTCCAGTAGTAGGCCTTTATTGACTAAATTGTAACATGACGACCTATGTGATTTTGGCATGACTTTTTAACGTCTACTTTTGAGCTAGTGGGCTAAGATTTAAAACAAACGATCAGTGGGAATCCAGCTTTCAGGGGAGGCCTCTTCCAAGCCTCTCAGAGGTCGTGGGCCCGAACGGGGAGCGTCAAAGCATTCGGTTTCTCTCCAGTAGTAGGCCTTTATTGAGTAAATTGTAACATGACGACCTATGTGATTTTGGCAGGACTTTTTAGCGCCTACTTTTCAGCTTCTGGGCTAAGATTTGAAACAAACGATCGGTGGGAATCCAGCTTTCAGGGGAGACCTCCCCCGAGTCTCTGGACGGCTGTGGGGCCGAGCAGCAAGCGTTAAAGCACTCAGTTTCGCTCGAGTACCATGACGACCGATTTGACTTCGGCACGACTTTAGGTCGCTTAATTTCAGCCTACCGGGCTAGGAATTCACACAGACAATCCTTGGGAATCCAGCTTTCAGGGGAGGCCTCTTCCAAGCCTCTCAGAGGTCGTGGGGCCGAACGGCGAGCGTCAAAGCACTCGGTTTCGCTCCAGTAGTAGGCCTTTATTGACTAAATTGTAACATGACGACCTATGTGACTTTGGCAAGACTTTTTAGCGCCTACTTTTGAGTTAGTAGGCTAAGCTTTGAAAAAAAACGATCGGTGGGAATCCAGCTTTCAGGGGAGGCCTCCCCCGAGTCTCTGGACAGCTGTGGGGCCGAACGGCGAGCGTCAAAGCACTCGGTTTCTCGCCAGTATTAGGCCTTAATTGACTAAATTGTAACATGACGACCTATGTGACTTTGGCAGGACATTTTAGCGCCTACTTTTGAGCTAGTGGGCTAGGATTTGAAACAAACGATCGGTGGGAATACAGCTTTCAGTGGAGGCCTCCCCCGAGTCTCTGGACGGCTGTGGGACCGAGCGGCGAGCGTTAAAGCACTCAGTTTCGCTCGAGTACCATGACGACCGATTTGACTTCGGCACGGCTTTAGGTCGCTTAATTTCAGCCTAGCGGGCTAGGAATTCACACAGACAAGCCTTGGGAATCCAGCTTTCAAGGGAGGCCTCTTCCAAGCCTCTCTGAGCTCGTGGGGCCGAACGGCGAGCGTCAAAGCACTCGGTTTTGCTCCAGTAGTAGGCCTTTATTGACTAAATTGTAACATGACGACCTATGTGACTTTGGCAGGACTTTATAGCGCTTACTTTTGACCTAGTGGGCTAAGATTTGAAACAAACGATCGGTGGGAATCCAGCTTTCAGGGGAGGCCTCCCCCTAGTCTCTGGACGGCTGTGGGGCCGAACGGCGAGCGTCAAAGCACTCGGTTTCGCTCCAGTAGTAGGCCTTTATTGAGTAAATTGTAACATGACGACCTATGTGATTTTGGCAGGACTTTTTAGCGCCTACTTTTCAGCTACTGGGCTAATATTAGAAATAAACGATCGGTGGGAATCTAGCTTTCAGGGGAGGCCGCTTCCAAGCCTCTCGGAGGTCGTGGGGCCGAACGGCGAGCGTCAAAGCAATCGGTTTCGCTCCAGTAGTAGGCCTTTATTGACTAAATTGTGACATGACGACCTATGTGACTTTGGCAGGACTTTTTAGCGCCTACTTTTCAGCTACTGGGCTAAGATGTGAAAAAAACGATCGGTGGGAATCCAGGTTTCAGGGGAGGCCTCTTCCAAGCCTCTCAGAGGTCGTGGGCCCGAACGGCGAGCGTCAAAGCACTCGGTTTATCTCAAGTAGTAGGCCTTTATTGACTAAATTGTAACATGACAACCTATGTGACTTTGGCAGAACGTTTTAGCGCTTACTTTTCAGCTACTGGGCTAAGATTTGAAACAAACGATCGGTGGGAATCCAGCTTTAGGGGGAGGCCTCCCCCGAGTCTCTGGACATCTGTGGGGCCGAACGGCGAGCGTCAAAGCACTCGGTTTCTCTCCAATAGTAGGCCTTTATTGACTAAATTGTAACATGACGACCTATGTGACTTTGGCGGGACATTTTAGCGCCTACTTTTGAGCTAGTCGGCTAAGATTTGAAACAAACGATCGGTGGGAATCCAGCTTTCAGGGGAGGCCTCCCCCGAGTCTCTGGACAGCTGTGTGGCCGAACGGCGAGCGTCAAAGCACTCGGTTTCTCTCCAGTATTAGGCCTTTATTGACTAAATTGTAACATGACGACCTATGTGACTTTGGCAGGGCTTTTTAGCGCTTACGTTTGAGCTAGTGGGCTAAGATTTGAAATAAAAGATTGGTGGGAATCCAGGTTTCAGGGGACGCCTACCCCGAGTCTCGGGACGGCTGTGGGGCAGAGCGGCGAGCGTTAAAGCACTCAGTTTCGGTCCAGTAGTAGGCCTTTATTGACTAAATTGTAACATGACGACCTATGTGATTTTGGCATGACTTTTTAACGTCTACTTTTGAGCTAGTGGGCTAAGATTTAAAACAAACGATCAGTGGGAATCCAGCTTTCAGGGGAGACCTCTTCCAAGCCTCTCAGAGGTCGTGGGGCCGAACGACGAGCGTCAAAGCACTCAGTTTCGGTCCAGTAGTAGGCCTTTATTGACTAAATTGTAACATGACGACCTATGTGACTTTGGCAGGACGTTTTTGCGCCTACTTTTCAGCTACTGGGCTAAGATTTGAAACAAACGATCGGTGGGAATCCAGCTTTCAGGGGAGGCCTCCCCCGAGTCTCTGGACGGCTGTGGGGCCGAGCGGCGAGCGTCAAAGCACTCGGTTTTGCTCCAGTAGTAGGCCTTTATTGACTAAATTGTAACATGACGACCTATGTGACTTTGGCAGGACTTTATAGCGCTTACTTTTGACCTAGTGGGCTAAGATTTGAAACAAACGATCGGTGGGAATCCAGCTTTCAGGGGAGGCCTCCCCCTAGTCTCTGGACGGCTGTGGGGCCGAACGGCGAGCGTCAAAGCACTCGGTTTCGCTCCAGTAGTAGGCCTTTATTGAGTAAATTGTAACATGACGACCTATGTGATTTTGGCAGGACTTTTTAGCGCCTACTTTTCAGCTACTGGGCTAATATTAGAAATAAACGATCGGTGGGAATCTAGCTTTCAGGGGAGGCCGCTTCCAAGCCTCTCGGAGGTCGTGGGGCCGAACGGCGAGCGTCAAAGCAATCGGTTTCGCTCCAGTAGTAGGCCTTTATTGACTAAATTGTGACATGACGACCTATGTGACTTTGGCAGGACTTTTTAGCGCCTACTTTTCAGCTACTGGGCTAATATTAGAAATAAACGATCGGTGGGAATCTAGCTTTCAGGGGAGGCCGCTTCCAAGCCTCTCGGAGGTCGTGGGGCCGAACGGCGAGCGTCAAAGCAATCGGTTTCGCTCCAGTAGTAGGCCTTTATTGACTAAATTGTGACATGACGACCTATGTGACTTTGGCAGGACTTTTTAGCGCCTACTTTTCAGCTACTGGGCTAAGATGTGAAAAAAACGATCGGTGGGAATCCAGGTTTCAGGGGAGGCCTCTTCCAAGCCTCTCAGAGGTCGTGGGCCCGAACGGCGAGCGTCAAAGCACTCGGTTTATCTCAAGTAGTAGGCCTTTATTGACTAAATTGTAACATGACAACCTATGTGACTTTGGCAGAACGTTTTAGCGCTTACTTTTCAGCTACTGGGCTAAGATTTGAAACAAACGATCGGTGGGAATCCAGCTTTAGGGGGAGGCCTCCCCCGAGTCTCTGGACATCTGTGGGGCCGAACGGCGAGCGTCAAAGCACTCGGTTTCTCTCCAATAGTAGGCCTTTATTGACTAAATTGTAACATGACGACCTATGTGACTTTGGCGGGACATTTTAGCGCCTACTTTTGAGCTAGTCGGCTAAGATTTGAAACAAACGATCGGTGGGAATCCAGCTTTCAGGGGAGGCCTCCCCCGAGTCTCTGGACAGCTGTGTGGCCGAACGGCGAGCGTCAAAGCACTCGGTTTCTCTCCAGTATTAGGCCTTTATTGACTAAATTGTAACATGACGACCTATGTGACTTTGGCAGGGCTTTTTAGCGCTTACGTTTGAGCTAGTGGGCTAAGATTTGAAATAAAAGATTGGTGGGAATCCAGGTTTCAGGGGACGCCTACCCCGAGTCTCGGGACGGCTGTGGGGCAGAGCGGCGAGCGTTAAAGCACTCAGTTTCGGTCCAGTAGTAGGCCTTTATTGACTAAATTGTAACATGACGACCTATGTGATTTTGGCATGACTTTTTAACGTCTACTTTTGAGCTAGTGGGCTAAGATTTAAAACAAACGATCAGTGGGAATCCAGCTTTCAGGGGAGACCTCTTCCAAGCCTCTCAGAGGTCGTGGGGCCGAACGACGAGCGTCAAAGCACTCAGTTTCGGTCCAGTAGTAGGCCTTTATTGACTAAATTGTAACATGACGACCTATGTGACTTTGGCAGGACGTTTTTGCGCCTACTTTTCAGCTACTGGGCTAAGATTTGAAACAAACGATCGGTGGGAATCCAGCTTTCAGGGGAGGCCTCCCCCGAGTCTCTGGACGGCTGTGGGGCCGAGCGGCGAGCGTTAAAGCACTCAGTTACGGTCCAGTAGTTGGCCTTTATTGACTAAATTGTAACATGACGACCTATGTGAATTTGGCAGGACTTTTTAGCGCTTACGTTTGAGCTAGTGGGCTAAGATTTAAAACAAACGATCGGTGGGAATCCAGCTTTGAGGGGAGGCCTCTTCCAAGCCTCTCAGAGGTTGTGGGGCCAAACGGCGAGTATCAAAGCACTCGGTTTCGCTCCAGTAGTAGGCCTTTATTGACTAAATTGTAACATGACGACCTATGTGATTTTGGCAGGACATTTTAGCGCCTACTTTTCAGCTACTGGGCTAACATTTGAAACAAACGATTCGTGGGAATCCAGCTTTCAGGGGAGGCCTCCCCCGAGTCTCTGGACGGCCGAGCGGCGAGCGTTAAAGCAGTCGGTTTCTCTCCAGTAGTAGGCCTTTATTGACAAAAATGTAACGTGACGACCTATGTGACTTTGGCAGGACTTTTTAGCGCCTACTTTTCAGCTTCTGGGCTAAGATTTGAAACAACCGATCGGTGGGAATCCATCTTTCAGGGGAGACCTCCCCCGAGTCTCTGGACGGCTGTGGGGCCGAGCAGCAAGCGTTAAAGCACTCAGTTTCGCTCGAGTACCATGACGACCGATTTGACATCGGCACGACTTTAGGTCGCTTAATTTCAGCCTAGCGGGCTAGGAATTCACACAGACAATCCTTGGGAATCCAGCTTTCAGGGGAGGCGTCTTCCAAGCCTCTCAGAGGTCGTGGGGCCGAACGGCGAGCGTCAAAGCACTCAGTTTCGGTCCAGTTGTAGGCCTTTATTGACTAAATTGTAACATGACGACCTATGTGTTTATGGCAGGACTTTTTTGCGCCTTCTTTTCAGCTTCTGGGCTAAGATTTGAAAAAAACGATCGGTGGGAATCCATCTTTCAGGGAAGGCCTCCCCCGAGTCTCTGGACAGCTGTGGGGCCGAACAGCGAGCGTCAAAGCACTCGGTTTCTCGCCAGTATTAGGCCTTAATTGACTAAATTGTAACATGACGACCTATGTGACTTTGGCAGGACTTTTTAGCGCCTACTTTTGAGCTAGTGGGCTAGGATTTGAAACAAACGATCGGTGGGAATCCAGCTTTCAGGGGAGGCCTCCCCCGAGTCTCTGGACGGCTGTGGGACCGAGCGGCGAGCGTTAAAGCACTCAGTTTCGCTCGAGTACCATGACGACCGATTTGACTTCGGCACGGCTTTAGGTCGCTTAATTTCAGCCTAGCGGGCTAGGAATTCACACAGACAAGCCTTGGGAATCCAGCTTTCAAGGGAGGCCTCTTCCAAGCCTCTCTGAGCTCGTGGGGCCGAACGGCGAGCGTCAAAGCACTCGGTTTTGCTCCAGTAGTAGGCCTTTATTGACTAAATTGTAACATGACGACCTATGTGACTTTGGCAGGACTTTATAGCGCTTACTTTTGACCTAGTGGGCTAAGATTTGAAACAAACGATCGGTGGGAATCCAGCTTTCAGGGGAGGCCTCCCCCTAGTCTCTGGACGGCTGTGGGGCCGAACGGCGAGCGTCAAAGCACTCGGTTTCGCTCCAGTAGTAGGCCTTTATTGACTAAATTGTAACATGACGACGTATGTGACTTTGGCATGACTTTTTAGCGCTTACATTTGAGCTATTGGGCTAAGATTTGAAACAAACGATCAGTGGGAATCCAGCTTTCAGGGGTGGCCTCTTCCAAGCCTCTCAGAGGTCGTGGGGCCGAACGGCGAGCGTCAAAGCACTCGGTTTCTCTCCAGTAGTAGGCCTTTATTGACTAAATTGTAACATGACGACGTATGTGATTTTGGCAGGACTTTTTTGCGCCTACTTTTCAGCTGCTGGGCTAAGATTTGAAACAAACGATCGGTGGGAATCCAGCTTTCAGGGGAGTTCTCCCCCGAGTCTCTGGACATCTGTGGGGCCGAACGGCGAGCGTCAAAGCACTCGGTTTCTCTCCAGTAGTAGGCCTTTATTGACTAAATTGTAACATGACGACCTATGTGATTTTGGCAGGACGTTTTAGCGCTTACGTTTGAGCTAGTGGGATAAGATTTAAATCAAACGATCGGTGGGAATCCAGCTTTCAGGGGAGGCCTCCCCCGAGTCTCTGGACAGCTGTGGGACCGAACGGCGACCGTCAAAGCAGTCGGTTTCTCTCCAGTAGTAGGCCTTTATTGACAAAAATGTAACGTGACGACCTATGTGACTTTGGCAGGACTTTTTAGCGCCTACTTTTCAGCTTCTGGGCTAAGATTTGAAACAACCGATCGGTGGGAATCCATCTTTCAGGGGAGACCTCCCCCGAGTCTCTGGACGGCTGTGGGGCCGAGCAGCAAGCGTTAAAGCACTCAGTTTCGCTCGAGTACCATGACGACCGATTTGACATCGGCACGACTTTAGGTCGCTTAATTTCAGCCTAGCGGGCTAGAAATTCACACAGACAATCCTTGGGAATCCAGCTTTCAGGGGAGGCGTCTTCCAAGCCTCTCAGAGGTCGTGGGGCCGAACGGCGAGCGTCAAAGCACTCAGTTTCGGTCCAGTTGTAGGCCTTTATTGACTAAATTGTAACATGACGACCTATGTGTTTATGGCAGGACTTTTTTGCGCCTTCTTTTCAGCTTCTGGGCTAAGATTTGAAAAAAACGATCGGTGGGAATCCATCTTTCAGGGGAGGCCTCCCCCGAGTCTCTGGACAGCTGTGGGGCCGAACAGCGAGCGTCAAAGCACTCGGTTTCTCGCCAGTATTAGGCCTTAATTGACTAAATTGTAACATGACGACCTATGTGACTTTGGCAGGACTTTTTAGCGCCTACTTTTGAGCTAGTGGGCTAGGATTTGAAACAAACGATCGGTGGGAATCCAGCTTTCAGGGGAGGCCTCCCCCGAGTCTCTGGACGGCTGTGGGACCGAGCGGCGAGCGTTAAAGCACTCAGTTTCGCTCGAGTACCATGACGACCGATTTGACTTCGGCACGGCTTTAGGTCGCTTAATTTCAGCCTAGCGGGCTAGGAATTCACACAGACAAGCCTTGGGAATCCAGCTTTCAAGGGAGGCCTCTTCCAAGCCTCTCTGAGCTCGTGGGGCCGAACGGCGAGCGTCAAAGCACTCGGTTTTGCTCCAGTAGTAGGCCTTTATTGACTAAATTGTAACATGACGACCTATGTGACTTTGGCAGGACTTTATAGCGCTTACTTTTGACCTAGTGGGCTAAGATTTGAAACAAACGATCGGTGGGAATCCAGCTTTCAGGGGAGTCCTCCCCCTAGTCTCTGGACGGCTGTGGGGCCGAACGGCGAGCGTCAAAGCACTCGGTTTCGCTCCAGTAGTAGGCCTTTATTGAGTAAATTGTAACATGACGACCTATGTGATTTTGGCAGGACTTTTTAGCGCTTGCTTTTCAGCTACTGGGCTAATATTAGAAACAAACGATCGGTGGGAATCCAGCTTTCAGGGGAGGCCTCCCCCGAGTCTCTGGACAGCTATGTGGCCGAACGGCGAGCGTCAAAGCACTCGGTTTCTCTCCAGTATTAGGCCTTTATTGACTAAATTGTAACATGACGACCTATGTGACTTTGGCAGGGCTTTTTAGCGCTTACGTTTGAGATAAAAGATTGGTGGGAATCCAGGTTTCAGGGGACGCCTACCCCGAGTCTCGGGACGGCTGTGGGGCAGAGCGGCGAGCGTTAAAGCACTCAGTTTCGGTCCAGTAGTAGGCCTTTATTGACTAAATTGTAACATGACGACCTATGTGATTTTGGCATGACTTTTTAACGTCTACTTTTGAGCTAGTGGGCTAAGATTTAAAACAAACGATCAGTGGGAATCCAGCTTTCAGGGGAGACCTCTTCCAAGCCTCTCAGAGGTCGTGGGGCCGAACGACGAGCGTCAAAGCACTCAGTTTCGGTCCAGTAGTAGGCCTTTATTGACTAAATTGTAACATGACGACCTATGTGACTTTGGCATGACTTTTTAGCGCCTACTTTTGATCAAGTGGGCTAAGATTTAAAACAAACAATCGGTGGGAATCCAGCTTTCAGGGGAGGCCTCTTCCAAGCCTCTCGGATGTCGTGGGGCCGAACGGCGAGCGTCAAAGCAGTCGGTTTCTCTCCAGTAGTAGGCCTTTATTGACTAAATTGTAACGTGACGACCTATGTGACTTTGGCAGGACATTTTAGCGCTTACTTTTCAGCTACTGGGCTAAGATTTGAAACAAATGATCGGTGGGAATCCAGCTTTCAGGGGAGGCCTCTTCCAAGCTTCTCAGAGGTCGTGGGCCCAAACGGCGAGCGTCAAAGCACTCTGTTGCGCTCCAATAGTAGGCCTTTATTGACTAAATTGTAACATGACAACCTATGTGACTTTGGCATGACTTTTTAGCGCCTACGTTTGAGCTAGTGGGCTAAGATTTAAAACAAACGATCAGTGGGAATCCAGCTTTCAGGGGAGACCTCTTCCAAGCCTCTCAGAGGTCGTGGGGCCGAACGGCGAGCGTCAAAGCACTCGGTTTCGGTCCAGTAGTAGGCCTTTATTGACTAAATTGTAACATGACGACCTATGTGATTTTGGCAGAACTTTTTAGCGCCTACTTTTCAGCTTCTGGGCTAAGATTTGAAAGAAACGATCGGTGGGAATCCAGCTTTCAGGGGAGGCCTCCCCCGAGTCTCAGGACGGCTGTGGGGCCGAACGGCGAGCGTCAAAGCACTCGGTTTCTCTCCAGTAGTAGGCCTTTATTGAGTAAATTGTAACATGACGACCTATGTAATTTTGGTAGGACTTTTTAGCGCCTACTTTTCAGCTTCTGGGCTAAGATTTGAAACAAACGATCGGTGGGAATCCAGCTTTCAGGGGAGACCTCCCCCGAGTCTCTGGGCGGCTGTGGGGCCGAGCAGCAAGCGTTAAAGCACTCAGTTTCGCTCGAGTACCATGACGACCGATTTGACTTCGGCATGACTTTAGGTCGCTTCATTTCAGCTTAGCGGGCTAGGAATTCACACAGACAATCCTTGGGAATCCAGCTTTCAGGGGTGGCCTCTTCCAAGCCGCTCAGAGGTCGTGGGGCCGAGCGGCGAGCGTTAAAGCACTCAGTTTCGGTCCAGTAGTATGCCTTTATTGACTAAATTGTAACATGACGACCTATGTGATTTTGGCAGGAATTTTTAGCGCTTACGTTTGAGCTAGTGCGCTAAGATTTGAAACAAACGATCGGTGGGAATCCAGCCTTCAGGGGAGTCCTCCCCCGAGTCTCTGGACGGCTGTGGGGCCGAGGGGCGAGCGTTAAAGCACTCAGTTTTCGCTCGAGTACCATGACGACCGATTTGACATCGGCACGACTTTAGGTCGCTTAATTTCAGCCTAGCGGGCTAGGAATTCACACAGACAATCCTTGGGAATCCAGCTTTCAGGGGAGGCCTCTTCCAAGCCTCTCAGAGGTCGTGGGGCCGAACGGCGAGCGTCAAAGCACTCAGTTTCGGTCCAGTTGTAGGCCTTTATTGACTAAATTGTAACATGACGACCTATGTGTTTATGGCAGGACTTTTTTGCGCCTTCTTTTCAGCTTCTGGGCTAAGATTTGAAAAAAAACGATCGGTGGGAATCCAGCTTTCAGGGGAGGCCTCCCCCGAGTCTCTGGACAGCTGTGGGGCCGAACGGCGAGCGTCAAAGCACTCGGTTTCTCGCCAGTATTAGGCCTTAATTGACTAAATTGTAACATGACGACCTATGTGACTTTGGCAGGACTTTATAGCGCTTACTTTTGACCTAGTGGGCTAAGATTTGAAACAAACGATCGGTGGGAATCCAGCTTTCAGGGGAGGCCTCCCCCTAGTCTCTGGACGGCTGTGGGGCCGAACGGCGAGCGTCAAAGCACTCGGTTTCGCTCCAGTAGTAGGCCTTTATTGAGTAAATTGTAACATGACGACCTATGTGACTTTGGCAGGACTTTATAGCGCTTACTTTTGACCTAGTGGGCTAAGATTTGAAACAAACGATCGGTGGGAATCCAGCTTTCAGGGGAGGCCTCCCCCTAGTCTCTGGACGGCTGTGGGGCCGAACGGCGAGCGTCAAAGCAATCGGTTTCGCTCCAGTAGTAGGCCTTTATTGACTAAATTGTGACATGACGACCTATGTGACTTTGGCAGGACTTTTAGCACCTACTTTTCAGCTACTGGGCTAAGATGTGAAGAAAACGATCGGTGGGAATCCAGCTTTCAGGGGAGGCCTCTTCCAAGCCTCTCAGAGGTCGTGGGGCCCGAACGGCGAGCGTCAAAGCACTCGGTTTCTCTCAAGTAGTAGGCCTTTATTGACTAAATTGTAACATGACAACCTATGTGACTTTGGCAGAACGTTTTAGCGCTTACTTTTCAGCTACTGGGCTAAGATTTGAAACAAACGATCGGTGGGAATCCATCTTTAGGGGGAGGCCTCCCCCGAGTCTCTGTACATCTGTAGGGCCGAACGGCGAGCGTCAAAGCACTCGGTTTCTCTCCAATAGTAGGCCTTTATTGACTAAATTGTAACATGACGACCTATGTGACTTTGGCGGGACATTTTAGCGCCTACTTTTGAGCTAGTCGGCTAAGATTTGAAACAAACGATCGGTGGGAATCCAGCTTTCAGGGGAGGCCTCCCCCGAGTCTCTGGACAGCTGTGTGGCCGAACGGCGAGCGTCAAAGCACTCGGTTTCTCTCCAGTATTAGGCCTTTATTGACTAAATTGTAACATGACGACCTATGTGACTTTGGCAGGGCTTTTTAGCGCTTACGTTTGAGCTAGTGGGCTAAGATTTGAAATAAAAGATTGGTGGGAATCCAGGTTTCAGGGGAGGCCTCCCCCGAGTCTCTGGACGGCTGTGGGGCCGAGCGGCGAGCGTTAAAGCACTCAGTTTCGGTCCAGTAGGAGGCCTTTATTGACTAAATTGTAACATGACGACCTATGTGATTTTGGCATGACTTTTTAGCGCCTACGTTTGAGCTATGGGGCTAAGATTTAAAACAAACGATCAGTGGGAATCCAGCTTTCAGGGGAGACCTCTTCCAAGCCTCTCAGAGGTCGTGGGGCCGAACGGCGAGCGTCAAAGCACTCAGTTTCGGTCCAGTAGTAGGCCTTTATTGACTAAATTGTAACATGACGACCTATGTGATTTTGGCAGAACTTTTTAGCGCCTACTTTTCAGCTTCTGGGCTAAGATTTGAAAGAAACGATCGGTGGGAATCCAGCTTTCAGGGGAGGCCTCCCCCGAGTCTCAGGACGGCTGTGGGGCCGAACGGCGAGCGTCAAAGCACTCGGTTTCTCTCCAGTAGTAGGCCTTTATTGAGTAAATTGTAACATGACGACCTATGTGATTTTGGTAGGACTTTTTAGCGCCTACTTTTCAGCTTCTGGGCTAAGATTTGAAACAAATGATCGGTGGGAATCCAGCTTTCAGGGGAGCCCTCCCCCGAGTCTCTGGACGGCTGTGGGGCCGAGGCGGCGAGCAGTTAAAGCACTCAGTTTCGCTCGAGTACCATGACGACCGATTTGACATCGGCACGACTTTAGGTCGCTTAATTTCAGCCTAGCGGGCTAGGAATTCACACAGACAATCCTTGGGAATCCAGCTTTCAGGGGAGGCCTCTTCCAAGCCTCTCAGAGGTCGTGGGGCCGAACGGAGAGCGTCAAAGCACTCAGTTTCGGTCCAGTTGTAGGCCTTTATTGACTAAATTGTAACATGACGACCTATGTGTTTATGGCAGGACTTTTTTGCGCCTTCTTTTCAGCTTCTGGGCTAAGATTTGAAAAAAACGATCGGTGGGAATCCATCTTTCAGGGAGGCCTCCCCCGAGTCTCTGGACAGCTGTGGGGCCGAACGGCGAGCGTCAAAGCACTCGGTTTCTCGCCAGTATTAGGCCTTAATTGACTAAATTGTAACATGACGACCTATGTGACTTTGGCAGGACTTTTTAGCGCCTACGTTTGAGCTAGTGGGCTAAGATTTGAAACAAACGATCGGTGGGAATCCAGCTTTCAGGGGAGTCCTCCCCCGAGTCCTCTGGACGGCTGTGGGACCGAGCGGCGAGCAGTTAAAGCACTCAGTTTCGCTCGAGTACCATGACGACCGATTTGACATTCGGCACGGACTTTAGGTCGCTTAATTTCAGCCTAGCGGGCTAGGAATTCACACAGACAAGCCTTGGGAATCCAGCTTTCAAGGGAGGCCTCTTCCAAGCCTCTCATGAGGCTCGTGGGGCCGAACTGCGAGCGTCAAAGCACTCAGTTTCGGCTCCAGTAGTAGGCCTTTATGACTAAATTGTAACATGACGACCTATGTGACTTATGGCAGGACTTTTTAGCGCCTTACTTTCAGCCTATGGGCTAAGATTTGAAACAAACGATCGGTGGGAATCCATCTTTCAGGGGAGTTCTCCCCCGAGTCTCTGGACAGGCTGTGGGGCCGAACGGCGAGCGTCAAAGCACTCGGTTTCTCTCCAGTATTAGGCCTTAATTGACTAAATTGTAACATGACGACCTATGTGACTTTGGCAGGACTTTTTAGCGCCTACTTTTCGAGCTAGTGGGCTAGGATTTGAAACAAACGATCGGTGGGAATCCAGCTTTCAGGGGAGGACCTCCCCGAGTCTCTGGACGGCTGTGGGGACCGAGCGGCAGAGCGTTAAAGCACTCAGTTTCGCTCGAGTACCATGACGACCGATTTGACTTCGGCACGGACTTTAGGTCGCTTAATTTCAGCCTAGCGGGCTAGGAATTCACACAGACAATCCTTGGGAATCCAGCTTTCAAGGGGAGGCCTCTTCCAAGCCTCTCTGAGCTCGTGGGGCCGAACGGCGAGCGTCAAAGCACTCAGGTTTCGGCTCCAGTAGTAGGCCTTTATATGACTAAATTGTAACATGACGACCTATGTGACTTTGGCAGGACTTTATAGGGCTTACTTTTGACCTAGTGGGCTAAGATTTGAAACAAACGATCGGTGGGAATCCAGCTTTCAGGGGGAGGCCTCCCCCTAGTCTCTGGACAGCTGTGGGCCGAACGGCGAGCGTCAAAGCACTTGGTTTCGCTCCAGTAGTAAGGCCTTTATTGGACTAAATTGTAACATGACGACCTATGTGACTTTGGCAGGACATTTTAGCGCCTACTTTTCAGCTACTGGGCGAAGATTTGAAAGCAAACTGATCAGGATGGGAATCCAGGCTTTCAGGGGAGCTCCTCCAACCCGCCAGACTGGTCGTGTGGGGCCGAAGGGCGAGCGTCTAAAGCACTCAGTTTCGGTCCAGTAGGAGGCCTTTATTGGCCTAAATTGTAACATGACGACCTATGTGACTTTGGCAGGGACTTTTTATAGCGCCTACTTTTGAGCTACTGTGGCTAAGATTGAAAACAAAACGATCGGTGGGAATCCAGCCTTTCAGGGGAGGCCTCTTCCAAGCCTCTCAGGAGGTCGGTGGGGCCCGAACGGCGAGCGTCAAAGCACTCGGTTTGCTCGCCAGTAGTAGGCCTTATATGACTAAATTGTAACATGACGACCTATGTGACTTTGGCAGGACTTTATAGCGCTTACTTTTGACCTAGTGGGCTAAGATTTGAAACAAACGATCGGTGGGAATCCAGCTTTCAGGGGAGGCCTCCCCCTAGTCTCTGGACGGCTGTGGGGCCGAACGGCGAGCGTCAAAGCACTCGGTTTCGCTCCAGTAGTAGGCCTTTATTGAGTAAATTGTAACATGACGACCTATGTGACTTTGGCAGGACTTTTATAGCGCCTACTTTTGACCTAGTGGGCTAAGATTTGAAACAAAACGATCGGTGGGAATCCAGCTTTCAGGGGAGGCCTCCCCCTAGTCTCTGGACGGCTGTGGGGCCGAACGGCGAGCGTCAAAGCAATCGGTTTCGCTCCAGTAGTAGGCCTTTATTGACTAAATTGTGACATGACGACCTATGTGACTTTGGCAGGACTTTTTAGCACCTACTTTTCAGCTACTGGGCTAAGATGTGAAGAAAAACGATCGGTGGGAATCCAGCTTTCAGGGGAGGCCTCTTCCAAGCCTCTCAGAGGTCGTGGGCCCGAACGGCGAGCGTCAAAGCACTCGGTTTCTCTCAAGTAGTAGGCCTTTATTGACTAAATTGTAACATGACAACCTATGTGACTTTGGCAGAACGTTTTAGCGCTTACTTTTCAGCTACTGGGCTAAGATTTGAAACAAACGATCGGTGGGAATCCATCTTTAGGGGGAGGCCTCCCCGAGTCTCTGTACATCTGTAGGGCCGAACGGCGAGCGTCAAAGCACTCGGTTTCTCTCCAATAGTAGGCCTTTATTGACTAAATTGTAACATGACGACCTATGTGACTTTGGCGGGACATTTTAGCGCCTACTTTTGAGCTAGTGGGCTAAGATTTGAAACAAACGATCGGTGGGAATCCAGCTTTCAGGGGAGGCCTCTCCCCCGGTCTCAGGACGGCTGTGGGGGCCGAACGGCGAGCGTCAAAGCACTTGGTTTCTCTCCAGTAGTAGGCCTTTATTGAGTAAATTGTAACATGACGACCTATGTGATTTTGGTAGGACTTTTTAGCGCCTACTTTTCAGCTTCTGGGCTAAGATTTGAAACAAATGATCGGTGGGAATCCAGCTTTCAGGGAGACCTCCCCCGAGTCTCTGGACGGCTGTGGGGCCGAGCAGCAAGCGTTAAAGCACTCAGTTTCGCTCGAGTACCATGACGACCCGATTTGACTTCGGCATGACTTTAGGTCGCTTCATTTCAGCCTAGCGGGCTAGGAATTCACACAGACAATCCTTGGGAATCCAGCTTTCAGGGGTGGCCTCTTCCAAGCCGGTCAGAGGTCGTGGGGCCGAGCGGCGAGCGTTAAAGCACTCAGTTTCGGTCCAGTAGTATGCCTTTATTGACTAAATTGTAACATGACGACCTATGTGATTTTGGCAGGAATTTTTAGCGCTTACGTTTGAGCTAGTGCGCTAAGATTTGAAACAAACGATCGGTGGGAATCCAGCCTTCAGGGGAGTCCTCCCCCGAGTCTCTGGACGGCTGTGGGGCCGAGGGGCGAGCATTAAAGCACTCAGTTTCGCTCGAGTACCATGACGACCGATTTGACATCGGCACGACTTTAGGTCGCTTAATTTCAGCCTAGCGGGCTAGGAATTCACACTGACAATCCTTGGGAATCCAGCTTTCAGGGGAGGCCTCTTCCAAGCCTCTCAGAGGTCGTGGGGCCGAACTGAGAGCGTCAAAGCACTCAGTTTCGGTCCAGTTGTAGGCCTTTATTGACTAAATTGTAACATGACGACCTATGTGTTTATGGCAGGACTTTTTTGCGCCTTCTTTCAGCTTCTGGGCTAAGATTGAAAAAAACGATCGGTGGGAATCCATCTTTCAGGGGAGTTCTCCCCCGAGTCTCTGGACAGCTGTGGGGCCGAACGGCGAGCGTCAAAGCACTCGGTTTCTCGCCAGTATTAGGCCTTAATTGACTAAATTGTAACATGACGACCTATGTGACTTTGGCAGGACTTTTTAGCGCCTACTTTTGAGCTAGTGGGCTAGGATTTGAAACAAACGATCGGTGGGAATCCAGCTTTCAGGGGAGGCCTCCCCCGAGTCTCTGGACGGCTGTGGGACCGAGCGGAGAGCGTTAAAGCACTCAGTTTCGCTCGAGTACCATGACGACCGATTTGACTTCGGCACGGCTTTAGGTCGCTTAATTTCAGCCTAGCGGGCTAGGAATTCACACAGACAAGCCTTGGGAATCCAGCTTTCAAGGGAGGCCTCTTCCAAGCCTCTCTGAGCTCGTGGGGCCGAACGGCGAGCGTCAAAGCACTCGGTTTTTGCTCCAGTAGTAGGCCTTTATTGACTAAATTGTAACATGACAACCTATGTGACTTTGGCAGAACGTTTTAGCGCTTACTTTTCAGCTACTGGGCTAAGATTTGAAACAAACGATCGGTGGGAATCCAGCTTTAGGGGGAGGCCTCCCCCGAGTCTCTGGACATCTGTGGGGCCGAACGGCGAGCGTCAAAGCACTCGGTTTCTCGCCAGTATTAGGCCTTAATTGACTAAATTGTAACATGACGACCTATGTGACTTTGGCAGGACTTTTTAGCGCCTACTTTTGAGCTAGTGGGCTAGGATTTGAAACAAACGATCGGTGGGAATCCAGCTTTCAGGGTAGGCTTCCCCCGAGTCTCTGGATGGCTGTGGGACCGAGCGGCGAGCGTTTAAAGCACTCAGTTTCGCTCGAGTACCATGACGACCGATTTGACTTCGGCACGGCTTTAGGTCGCTTAATTTCAGCCTAGCGGGCTAGGAATTCACACAGACAAGCCTTGGGAATCCAGCTTTCAAGGGAGGCCTCTTCCAAGCCTCTCTGAGCTCGTGGGGCCGAAAGGCGAGCGTCAAAGCACTCTGTTTTGCTCCAGTAGTAGGCCTTTATTGACTAAATTGTAACATGACGACCTATGTGATTTTGGCAGGACGTTATAGGGCTTACTTTTGACCTAGTGGGCTAAGATTTGAAACAAACGATCGGTGGGAATCCAGCTTTCAGGGGAGGCCTCCCCCTAGTCTCTGGACAGCTGTGGGGCCGAACGGCGAGCGTCAAAGCACTCGGTTTCGCTCCAGTAGTAGGCCTTTATTGAGTAAATTGTAACATGACGACCTATGTGATTTTGGCAGGACTTTTTAGCGCCTACTTTTCAGCTACTGGGCTAATATTAGAAACAAACGATCGGTGGGAATCCAGCTTTCAGGGGAGGCCGCTTCCAAGCCTCTCGGAGGTCGTGGGCCCGAACGGGGAGCGTCAAAGCACTCGGTTTCTCTCAAGTAGTAGGCCTTTATTGACTAAATTGTAACATGACAACCTATGTGACTTTGGCAGAACGTTTTAGCGCTTACTTTTCAGCTACTGGGCTAAGATTTGAAACAAACGATCGGTGGGAATCCAGCTTTAGGGGGAGGCCTCCCCCGAGTCTCTGGACGTCTGTGGGGCCGAAGGGCGAGCGTCAAAGCACTCGGTTTCTCTCCAATAGTAGGCCTTTATTGACTAAATTGTAACATGACGACCTATGTGACTTTGGCGGGACATTTTAGCGCCTACTTTTGAGCTAGTGGGCTAAGATTTAAAACAAACGATCAGTGGGAATCCAGCTTTCAGGGGAGGCCTCTTCCAAGCCTCTCAGAGGTCGTGGGGCCGAATGGCGAGCGTCAAAGCACTCAGTTTCGGTCCAGTAGTAGGCCTTTATTGACTAAATTGTAACATGACGACCTATGTGACTTTGGCATGACTTTTTAGCGCCTACTTTTGAGCTAGTGGGCTAAGATTTAAAACAAACGATCAGTGGGAATCCAGCTTTCAGGGGAGGCCTCTTCCAAGCCGCTCAGAGGTCGTGGGGCCGAACGGCGAGCGTTAAAGCACTCAGTTTCGGTCCAGTAGTAGGCCTTTATTGACTAAATTGTAACATGACGACCTATGTGATTTTGGCATGACTTTTTAACGTCTACTTTTGAGCTAGTGGGCTAAGATTTAAAAAAAAACGATCAGTGGGAATCCAGCTTTCAGGGGAGACCTCTTCCAAGCCTCTCAGAGGTCGTGGGGCCGAACGGCGAGCGTCAAAGCACTCAGTTTCGGTCCAGTAGTAGGCCTTTATTGACTAAATTGTAACATGACGACCTATGTGATTTTGGCAGACCTTTTTAGCGCGTACTTTTCAGCTTCTGGGCTAAGATTTGAAAGAAACGATCGGTCG
This sequence comes from Phycodurus eques, assembly GCF_024500275.1. Lineage (NCBI taxonomy): Eukaryota > Metazoa > Chordata > Actinopteri > Syngnathiformes > Syngnathidae > Phycodurus > Phycodurus eques. The sequence goes on from NW_026904061.1 coordinate 121,080, forward strand.
GAATCCAGCTTTCAGGGGAGGCCTCCCCCGAGTCTCAGGACGGCTGTGGGGCCGAACGGCGAGCGTCAAAGCACTCGGTTTCTCTCCAGTAGTAGGCCTTTATTGAGTAAATTGTAACATGACGACCTATGTGATTTTGGTAGGACTTTTTAGCGCCTACTTTTCAGCTTCTGGGCTAAGATTTGAAACAAACGATCGGTGGGAATCCAGCTTTCAGGGGAGACCTCCCCCGAGTCTCTGGACGGCTGTGGGGCCGAGCAGCAAGCGTTAAAGCACTCAGTTTCGCTCGAGTACCATGACGACCGATTTGACTTCGGCACGACTTTAGGTCGCTTAATTTCAGCCTAGCGGGCTAGGAATTCACACAGACAATCCTTGGGAATCCAGCTTTCAGGGGAGGCCTCTTCCAAGCCTCTCAGAGGTCGTGGGGCCGAACGGCGAGCGTCAAAGCACTCGGTTTCGCTCCAGTAGTAGGCCTTTATTGACTAAATTGTAACATGACGACCTATGTGACTTTGGCAAGACTTTTTAGCGCCTACTTTTGAGTTAGTAGGCTAAGCTTTGAAAAAAACGATCGGTGGGAATCCAGCTTTCAGGGGAGGCCTCCCCCGAGTCTCTGGACAGCTGTGGGGCCGAACGGCGAGCGTCAAAGCACTCGGTTTCTCGCCAGTATTAGGCCTTAATTGACTAAATTGTAACATGACGACCTATGTGACTTTGGCAGGACATTTTAGCGCCTACTTTTGAGCTAGTGGGCTAGGATTTGAAACAAACGATCGGTGGGAATCCAGCTTTCAGGGGAGGCCTCCCCCGAGTCTCTGGACTGCTGTGGGACCGAGCGGCGAGCGTTAAAGCACTCAGTTTCGCTCGAGTACCATGACGACCGATTTGACTTCGGCACGGCTTTAGGTCGCTTAATTTCAGCCTAGCGGGCTAGGAATTCACACAGACAAGCCTTGGGAATCCAGCTTTCAAGGGAGGCCTCTTCCAAGCCTCTCTGAGCTCGTGGGGCCGAACGGCGAGCGTCAAAGCACTCGGTTTTGCTCCAGTAGTAGGCCTTTATTGACTAAATTGTAACATGACGACCTATGTGACTTTGGCAGGACTTTATAGCGCTTACTTTTGACCTAGTGGGCTAAGATTTGAAACAAACGATCGGTGGGAATCCAGCTTTCAGGGGAGGCCTCCCCCTAGTCTCTGGACGGCTGTGGGGCCGAACGGCGAGCGTCAAAGCACTCGGTTTCGCTCCAGTAGTAGGCCTTTATTGAGTAAATTGTAACATGACGACCTATGTGATTTTGGCAGGACTTTTTAGCGCCTAATTTTCAGCTACTTGGCTAATATTAGAAACAAACGATCGGTGGGAATCTAGCTTTCAGGGGAGGCTGCTTCCAAGCCTCTCGGAGGTCGTGGGGCCGAACGGCGAGCGTCAAAGCAATCGGTTTCGCTCCAGTAGTAGGCCTTTATTGACTAAATTGTGACATGACGACCTATGTGACTTTGGCAGGACTTTTTAGCGCCTACTTTTCAGCTACTGGGCTAAGATGTGAAAAAAACGATCGGTGGGAATCCAGGTTTCAGGGGAGGCCTCTTCCAAGCCTCTCAGAGGTCGTGGGCCCGAACGGCGAGCGTCAAAGCACTCGGTTTATCTCAAGTAGTAGGCCTTTATTGACTAAATTGTAACATGACAACCTATGTGACTTTGGCAGAACGTTTTTAGCGCTTACTTTTCAGCTACTGGGCTAAGATTTGAAACAAACGATCGGTGGGAATCCAGCTTTAGGGGGAGGCCTCCCCCGAGTCTCTGGACATCTGTGGGGCCGAACGGCGAGCGTCAAAGCACTCGGTTTCTCTCCAATAGTAGGCCTTTATTGACTAAATTGTAACATGACGACCTATGTGACTTTGGCGGGACATTTTAGCGCCTACTTTTGAGCTAGTCGGCTAAGATTTGAAACAAACGATCGGTGGGAATCCAGCTTTCAGGAGAGGCCTCCCCCGAGTATCTGGACAGCTGTGTGGCCGAACGGCGAGCGTCAAAGCACTCGGTTTCTCTCCAGTATTAGGCCTTTATTGTATAAATTGTAACATGACGACCTATGTGACTTTGGCAGGGCTTTTTAGCGCTTACGTTTGAGGTAGTGGGCTAAGATTTGAAATAAAAGATTGGTGGGAATCCAGGTTTCAGGGGACGCCTACCCCGAGTCTCGGGACGGCTGTGGGGCAGAGCGGCGAGCGTTAAAGCACTCAGTTTCGGTCCAGTAGTAGGCCTTTATTGACTAAATTGTAACATGACGACCTATGTGATTTTGGCATGACTTTTTAACGTCTACTTTTGAGCTAGTGGGCTAAGATTTAAAACAAACGATCAGTGGGAATCCAGCTTTCAGGGGAGGCCTCTTCCAAGCCTCTCGGAGGTCGTGGGGCCGAACGGCAAGCGTCAAACCACTCGGTTTCGCTCCAGTAGTAGGCCTTTATTGACTAAATTGTAACATGACATCCTATGTGACTTTGGCAGGACATTTTAGCGCTTACTTTTGGCCTAGTAAGCTAAGATTTGAAACAAACGATCGGTGGGAATCCAGCTTACAGGGGAGTCCTCCCCCGAGTCTCTGGACGGCTGTTGGGCCAAGCGGCGAGCGTTAAAGCACTCAGTTTCGCTCTTGTACCATGACGACCGATTTGACTTCGGCACAACTTTAGGTCGCTTAATTTAAGCCTCGCGGGCTAGGAATTCACACAGACAATCCTTGGGAATCTAGCTTTCAAGGGAGGCCTCTTCCAAGCCTCTCTGAGCTCGTGGGGCCGAACGGCGAGCGTCAAAGCACTCGGTTTTGCTCCAGTAGTAGGCCTTTATTGACTAAATTGTAACATGACAACCTATGTGACTTTGGCAGAACGTTTTAGCGCTTACTTTTCAGCTACTGGGCTAAGATTTGAAACAAACGATCGGTGGGAATCCAGCTTTAGGGGGAGGCCTCCCCCGAGTCTCTGGACATCTGTGGGGCCGAACGGCGAGCGTCAAAGCACTCGGTTTCTCGCCAGTATTAGGCCTTAATTGACTAAATTGTAACATGACGACCTATGTGACTTTGGCAGGACTTTTTAGCGCCTACTTTTGAGCTAGTGGGCTAGGATTTGAAACAAACGATCGGTGGGAATCCAGCTTTCAGGGTAGGCTTCCCCCGAGTCTCTGGATGGCTGTGGGACCGAGCGGCGAGCGTTAAAGCACTCAGTTTCGCTCGAGTACCATGACGACCGATTTGACTTCGGCACGGCTTTAGGTCGCTTAATTTCAGCCTAGCGGGCTAGGAATTCACACAGACAAGCCTTGGGAATCCAGCTTTCAAGGGAGGCCTCTTCCAAGCCTCTCTGAGCTCGTGGGGCCGAAAGGCGAGCGTCAAAGCACTCTGTTTTGCTCCAGTAGTAGGCCTTTATTGACTAAATTGTAACATGACGACCTATGTGACTTTGGCAGGACGTTATAGGGCTTACTTTTGACCTAGTGGGCTAAGATTTGAAACAAACGATCGGTGGGAATCCAGCTTTCAGGGGAGGCCTCCCCCTAGTCTCTGGACAGCTGTGGGGCCGAACGGCGAGCGTCAAAGCACTCGGTTTCGCTCCAGTAGTAGGCCTTTATTGAGTAAATTGTAACATGACGACCTATGTGATTTTGGCAGGACTTTTTAGCGCCTACTTTTCAGCTACTGGGCTAATATTAGAAACAAACGATCGGTGGGAATCCAGCTTTCAGGGGAGGCCGCTTCCAAGCCTCTCGGAGGTCGTGGGCCCGAACGGGGAGCGTCAAAGCACTCGGTTTCTCTCAAGTAGTAGGCCTTTATTGACTAAATTGTAACATGACAACCTATGTGACTTTGGCAGAACGTTTTAGCGCTTACTTTTCAGCTACTGGGCTAAGATTTGAAACAAACGATCGGTGGGAATCCAGCTTTAGGGGGAGGCCTCCCCCGAGTCTCTGGACGTCTGTGGGGCCGAAGGGCGAGCGTCAAAGCACTCGGTTTCTCTCCAATAGTAGGCCTTTATTGACTAAATTGTAACATGACGACCTATGTGACTTTGGCGGGACATTTTAGCGCCTACTTTTGAGCTAGTGGGCTAAGATTTAAAACAAACGATCAGTGGGAATCCAGCTTTCAGGGGAGGCCTCTTCCAAGCCTCTCAGAGGTCGTGGGGCCGAATGGCGAGCGTCAAAGCACTCAGTTTCGGTCCAGTAGTAGGCCTTTATTGACTAAATTGTAACATGACGACCTATGTGACTTTGGCATGACTTTTTAGCGCCTACTTTTGAGCTAGTGGGCTAAGATTTAAAACAAACGATCAGTGGGAATCCAGCTTTCAGGGGAGGCCTCTTCCAAGCCGCTCAGAGGTCGTGGGGCCGAACGGCGAGCGTTAAAGCACTCAGTTTCGGTCCAGTAGTAGGCCTTTATTGACTAAATTGTAACATGACGACCTATGTGATTTTGGCATGACTTTTTAACGTCTACTTTTGAGCTAGTGGGCTAAGATTTAAAAAAAAACGATCAGTGGGAATCCAGCTTTCAGGGGAGACCTCTTCCAAGCCTCTCAGAGGTCGTGGGGCCGAACGGCGAGCGTCAAAGCACTCAGTTTCGGTCCAGTAGTAGGCCTTTATTGACTAAATTGTAACATGACGACCTATGTGATTTTGGCAGACCTTTTTAGCGCGTACTTTTCAGCTTCTGGGCTAAGATTTGAAAGAAACGATCGGTCGGAATCCAGCTTTCAGGGGAGGCCTCCCCCGAGTCTCAGGACGGCTGTGGGGCCGAACGGCGAGCGTCAAAGCACTCGGTTTCTCTCCAGTAGTAGGCCTTTATTGAGTAAATTGTAACATGACGACCTATGTGATTTTGGTAGGACTTTTTAGCGCCTACTTTTCAGCTTCTGGGCTAAGATTTGAAACAAACGATCGGTGGGAATCCAGCTTTCAGGGGAGACCTCCCCCGAGTCTCTGGACGGCTGTGGGGCCGAGCAGCAAGCGTTAAAGCACTCAGTTTCGCTCGAGTACCATGACGACCGATTTGACTTCGGCACGACTTTAGGTCGCTTAATTTCAGCCTAGCGGGCTAGGAATTCACACAGACAATCCTTGGGAATCCAGCTTTCAGGGGAGGCCTCTTCCAAGCCTCTCAGAGGTCGTGGGGCCGAACGGCGAGCGTCAAAGCACTCGGTTTCGCTCCAGTAGTAGGCCTTTATTGACTAAATTGTAACATGACGACCTATGTGACTTTGGCAAGACTTTTTAGCGCCTACTTTTGAGTTAGTAGGCTAAGCTTTGAAAAAAACGATCGGTGGGAATCCAGCTTTCAGGGGAGGCCTCCCCCGAGTCTCTGGACAGCTGTGGGGCCGAACGGCGAGCGTCAAAGCACTCGGTTTCTCGCCAGTATTAGGCCTTAATTGACTAAATTGTAACATGACGACCTATGTGACTTTGGCAGGACATTTTAGCGCCTACTTTTGAGCTAGTGGGCTAGGATTTGAAACAAACGATCGGTGGGAATCCAGCTTTCAGGGGAGGCCTCCCCCGAGTCTCTGGACTGCTGTGGGACCGAGCGGCGAGCGTTAAAGCACTCAGTTTCGCTCGAGTACCATGACGACCGATTTGACTTCGGCACGGCTTTAGGTCGCTTAATTTCAGCCTAGCGGGCTAGGAATTCACACAGACAAGCCTTGGGAATCCAGCTTTCAAGGGAGGCCTCTTCCAAGCCTCTCTGAGCTCGTGGGGCCGAACGGCGAGCGTCAAAGCACTCGGTTTTGCTCCAGTAGTAGGCCTTTATTGACTAAATTGTAACATGACGACCTATGTGACTTTGGCAGGACTTTATAGCGCTTACTTTTGACCTAGTGGGCTAAGATTTGAAACAAACGATCGGTGGGAATCCAGCTTTCAGGGGAGGCCTCCCCCTAGTCTCTGGACGGCTGTGGGGCCGAACGGCGAGCGTCAAAGCACTCGGTTTCGCTCCAGTAGTAGGCCTTTATTGAGTAAATTGTAACATGACGACCTATGTGATTTTGGCAGGACTTTTTAGCGCCTAATTTTCAGCTACTTGGCTAATATTAGAAACAAACGATCGGTGGGAATCTAGCTTTCAGGGGAGGCTGCTTCCAAGCCTCTCGGAGGTCGTGGGGCCGAACGGCGAGCGTCAAAGCAATCGGTTTCGCTCCAGTAGTAGGCCTTTATTGACTAAATTGTGACATGACGACCTATGTGACTTTGGCAGGACTTTTTAGCGCCTACTTTTCAGCTACTGGGCTAAGATGTGAAAAAAACGATCGGTGGGAATCCAGGTTTCAGGGGAGGCCTCTTCCAAGCCTCTCAGAGGTCGTGGGCCCGAACGGCGAGCGTCAAAGCACTCGGTTTATCTCAAGTAGTAGGCCTTTATTGACTAAATTGTAACATGACAACCTATGTGACTTTGGCAGAACGTTTTAGCGCTTACTTTTCAGCTACTGGGCTAAGATTTGAAACAAACGATCGGTGGGAATCCAGCTTTAGGGGGAGGCCTCCCCCGAGTCTCTGGACATCTGTGGGGCCGAACGGCGAGCGTCAAAGCACTCGGTTTCTCTCCAATAGTAGGCCTTTATTGACTAAATTGTAACATGACGACCTATGTGACTTTGGCGGGACATTTTAGCGCCTACTTTTGAGCTAGTCGGCTAAGATTTGAAACAAACGATCGGTGGGAATCCAGCTTTCAGGAGAGGCCTCCCCCGAGTATCTGGACAGCTGTGTGGCCGAACGGCGAGCGTCAAAGCACTCGGTTTCTCTCCAGTATTAGGCCTTTATTGTATAAATTGTAACATGACGACCTATGTGACTTTGGCAGGGCTTTTTAGCGCTTACGTTTGAGGTAGTGGGCTAAGATTTGAAATAAAAGATTGGTGGGAATCCAGGTTTCAGGGGACGCCTACCCCGAGTCTCGGGACGGCTGTGGGGCAGAGCGGCGAGCGTTAAAGCACTCAGTTTCGGTCCAGTAGTAGGCCTTTATTGACTAAATTGTAACATGACGACCTATGTGATTTTGGCATGACTTTTTAACGTCTACTTTTGAGCTAGTGGGCTAAGATTTAAAACAAACGATCAGTGGGAATCCAGCTTTCAGGGGAGGCCTCTTCCAAGCCTCTCGGAGGTCGTGGGGCCGAACGGCAAGCGTCAAACCACTCGGTTTCGCTCCAGTAGTAGGCCTTTATTGACTAAATTGTAACATGACATCCTATGTGACTTTGGCAGGACATTTTAGCGCTTACTTTTGGCCTAGTAAGCTAAGATTTGAAACAAACGATCGGTGGGAATCCAGCTTACAGGGGAGTCCTCCCCCGAGTCTCTGGACGGCTGTTGGGCCAAGCGGCGAGCGTTAAAGCACTCAGTTTCGCTCTTGTACCATGACGACCGATTTGACTTCGGCACAACTTTAGGTCGCTTAATTTAAGCCTCGCGGGCTAGGAATTCACACAGACAATCCTTGGGAATCTAGCTTTCAAGGGAGGCCTCTTCCAAGCCTCTCGGAGGTCGTGGGGCCGAACGGCGAGCGTCAAAGCACTCAGTTTCGCTCCAGTAGTAGGCCTTTATTGACTAAATTGTAACATGACGACGTATGTGACTTTGGCATGACTTTTTAGAGCTTACATTTGAGCTATTGGGCTAAGATTTGAAACAAACGATCAGTGGGAATCCAGCTTTCAGGGGAGGCCTCTTCCAAGCCTCTCAGAGGTCGTGGGGCCGAACGGCGAGCGTCAAAGCACTCGGTTTCTCTCCAGTAGTAGGCCTTTATTGACTAAATTGTAACATGACGACGTATGTGATTTTGGCAGGACTTTTTTGCGCCTACTTTTCAGCTGCTGGGCTAAGATTTGAAACAAACGATCGGTGGGAATCCAGCTTTCAGGGGAAGCCTCCCCCGAGTCTCTGGACATCTGTGGGGCCGAACGGCGAGCGTCAAAGCACTCGGTTTCTCTCCAGTAGTAGGCCTTTATTGACTAAATTGTAACATGACGACCTATGTGACTTTGGCAGGACTTTTTAGCGCCTACTTTTGAGCTAGTGGGCTAAGATTTGATACAAACGATCGGTGGGAATCCAGCTTTCAGGGGAGGCCTCTTCCAAGCCTCTCAGAGAACGTGGGGCCGAACGGCGAGCGTCAAAGCACTTGGTTTCGCTCCAGTAGTAAGCCTTTATTGACTAAATTGTAACATGACGACCTATGTGACTTTGGCAGGACCTTTTAGCGCCTACTTTTCAGTTACTGGGCGAAGATTTGAAACAAACGATCGGTGGGAATCCAGCTTTCAGGGGAGTCCTCCCCCGAGTCTCTGGACGGCTGTGGGGCCGAGCGGCGAGCGTTACAGCACTCAGTTTCGGTCCAGTAGGAGGCCTTTTTTGACTAAATTGTAACATGACGACCTATGTGACTTTGGCAGGGATTTTTTGCGCCTACTTTTCAGCTACTGGGCTAAGATTTGAAACAAACGATCGGTGGGAATCCAGCTTTCAGGGGAGGCCTCTTCCAAGCCTCTTGGAGGTCGTGGGCCCGAACGGCGAGCGTCAAAGCACTCGGTTTCGCTCCAGTAGTAGGCCTTTATTGACTAAATTGTAACAAGACATGACAACCTATGTTGTCACGTTTGTTTCAAATCTTAGCCCATATATTTTAGCGCTTACTTTTGAGCTAGTGCGCTAAGATTTGAAACAAACGATCGGTGGGAATCCAGCTTTCAGGGGAGGCCTCCCCCGAGTCTCTGGACAGCTGTGGGGCCGAACGGCGAGCGTCAAAGTACTCGGTTTCTCTCCAGTAGTTGGCCTTTATTGACTAAATTGTAACATGACGACCTATGTGACTTTGGCAGGGATTTTTTGCGCCTACTTTTCAGCTACTGGGCTAAGATTTGAAACAAACGATCGGTGGGAATCCAGCTTTCAGGGGAGGCCTCTTCCAAGCCTCTCGGAGGTCGTGGGCCCGAACGGCGAGCGTCAAAGCACTCGGTTTCGCTCCAGTAGTAGGCCTTTATTGACTAAATTTTAACATGACAACCTGTGTGATTTTGGCAGGACGTTTTAGCGCTTACTTTTTACCTAGTGCGCTAAGATTTGAAACAATCGATCGGTGGGAATCCAGCTTTCAGGGGAGACCTCCCCCGAGTCTCTGGACGGCTGTGGGGCCGAGCGGCGATCTTTAAAGCACTCAGTTACGCTTAAGTACCATGACGACCGATTTGACTTCGGCACGACTTTAGGTCGCTTAATTTCAGCCAAGCGGGCTAGGAATTCACACAGACAATCCTTGGGAATCCAGCTTTCAGGGGAGGCCTCTTCCAAGCCTCTCGGAGGTCGTGGGGCCGAACGGCGAGCGTCATAGCATTCGGTTTCTCTCCAGTAGCAGGCCTTTATTGACTAAATTGTAACATGACGACCTATGTGACTTTGGCAAGACTTTTTAGCGCCTACTTTTGAGCTAGTGGGCTAAGATTTGAAACAAACGATCGGTGGGAATCCAGCTTTCAGGGGAGGCCTCTTCCAAGCCTCTCGGAGGTCGTGGGCCCGAACGGCGAGCGTCAAAGCACTCGGTTTCGCTCCAGTAGTAGGCCTTTATTGACTAAATTTTAACGTGACAACCTGTGTGACTTTGGCAGGACGTTTTAGCGCTTACTTTTTACCTAGTGCGCTAAGATTTGAAACAATCGATCGGTGGGAATCCAGCTTTCAGGGGAGACCTCCCCCGAGTCTCTGGACGGCTGTGGGGCCGAGCGGCGATCTTTAAAGCACTCAGTTACGCTCGAGTACCATGTCGACCGATTTGACTTCGGCACGACTTTAGGTCGCTTAATTTCAGCCAAGCGGGCTAGGAATTCACACAGACAATCCTTGGGAATCCAGCTTTCAGGGGAGGCCTCTTCCAAGCCTCTCGGAGGTCGTGGGGCCGAACGGCGAGCGTCATAGCATTCGGTTTCTCTCCAGTAGCAGGCCTTTATTGACTAAATTGTAACATGACGACCTATGTGACTTTGGCAAGACTTTTTAGCGCCTACTTTTGAGCTAGTGGGCTAAGATTTGAAACAAACGATCGGTGGGAATCCAGCTTTCAGGGGACGCCTCCCCCGAGTCTCTGGACGGCTGTGGGACCGAGCAGCGAGCGTTAAAGCACAAAGTTTCGTTCCAGTAGTTGGCCTTTATTGACTAAATTGTAACATGACGACCTATGTGATTTTGGCAGGACGTTTTAGCGCCTACTTTTCAGCTACTGGGCTAAGATTTGAAACAAACGATCGGTGGCAATCCAGCTTTCAGGGGAGGCCTCTTCCAAGTCTCTCGGAGGTCATGGGGCCGAACGGCGAGCGTCAAAGCACTCGGTTTCGCTCCAGGTGTAGGCCTTTATTGACTAAATTGTAACATGACGACCTATGTGATTTTGGCACGACCTTTTCGCGCCTACTTTTCAGCTACTGGGCTAAGATTTGAAACAAACGATCGGTGGGAATCCAGTTTTCAGGGGAGGCCGCCACCGAGTCTCTGGACAGCTGTGGGGCCGAACGGCGAGCGTCAAAGCACTCGGTTTCTCTCCAGTAGTAGGCCTTTATTGACTAAATTGTAACATGACGACCTATGTGACTTTGGCAAGACTTTTTAGCGCCTACTTTTGAGTTAGTAGGCTAAGATTTAACACAAACGATCGGTGGGAATCCAGCTTTCAGGGGAGGCCTCCCCCGAGTCTCTGGACAGCTGTGGGGCCGAGCGGTGAGCGTTAAAGCACTCAGTTTCGCTCGAGTACCATGACAACCGATTTGACTTCGGCACGAATTTAGGTCGCTTAATTTCAGCCTTGCGTGCTAGGAATTCACACAGACAATCCTTGGGAATCCAGCTTTCAGGGGAGGCCTCTTCCAAGCCTCTCAGAGGTCGTGGGGCCTAACGGCGAGCGTCAAAGCACTCAGTTTCGCTCCAGTAGTAGGCCTTTATTGACGAAATTGTAACATGACGACCTATGTGACTTTGGCAAGACTTTTTAGCGCTTACTTTTGAGCTAGTGGGCTAAGATTTGAAACAAACGATCGGTGGGAATCCAGATTTCAGGGGAGGCCTCTTCCAAGCCTTTCGGAGGTCGTGGGGCCGAACGGCGAGCGTCATAGCACTCGGTTTCTCTCCAGTAGTAGGCCTTTATAGACTAAATTGTAACATGACGACCTATGTGACTTTGACAATACTTTTTAACGCCTACGTTTGAGCTAGTGGGCTCAGATTTGAAACAAACGATCCGTGGGAATCCAGCTTTCAGGGGAGGCCTCCCCCGAGTCTCTGGACGGCTGTGGGGCCGAGCGGTGAGCGTTAAAGCAGTCAGTTACGCTCGAGGACCATGACGACCGATTTGACTTCGGCACGACTTTAGGTCGCTTAATTTCAGCCAAGCGGGCTAGGAATTCACACAGACAATCCTTGGGAATCCAGCTTTCAGGGGAGGCCTCTTCCAAGCCTCTCGGAGGTCGTGGGGCCGAACGGCGAGCGTCATAGCATTCGGTTTCTCTCCAGTAGCAGGCCTTTATTGACTAAATTGTAACATGACGACCTATGTGACTTTGGCTAGACTTTTTAGCGCCTACTTTTGAGCTAGTGGGCTAAGATTTGAAACAAACGATCGGTGGGAATCCAGCTTTCAGGGGACGCCTCCCCCGAGTCTCTGGACGGCTGTGGGGCTGAGCAGCGAGCGTTAAAGCACAAAGTTTCGTTCCAGTAGTTGGCCTTTATTGACTAAATTGTAACATGACGACCTATGTGATTTTGGCAGGACGTTTTAGCGCCTACTTTTCAGCTACTGGGCTAAGATTTGAAACAAACGATCGGTGGCAATCCAGCTTTCAGGGGAGGCCTCTTCCAAGTCTCTCGGAGGTCATGGGGCCGAACGGCGAGCGTCAAAGCACTCGGTTTCGCTCCAGGTGTAGGCCTTTATTGACTAAATTGTACCATGACGACTTATGTGATTTTGGCAGGGCATTTTAGCGCTTACTTTTGAGTTAGTGGGCTAAGATTTGAAACACATTATCGGTGGGAATCCAGCTTTCAGGGGGGTCCTCCCCCGAGTCTCTGGACGGCTGTGGGCCCGAACGGCGAGCGTCAAAGCACTCGGTTTCGCTCCAGTAGTAGGCCTTTATTGACTAAATTGTAACATGACGACCTATGTGACTTTGGCAAGACTTTTTAGCGCCTACTTTTGAGTTAGTAGGCTAAGCTTTGAAACAAACGATCGGTGGGAATTCAGCTTTAAGGGGAGTTCTCCCCCGAGTCTCAGGACGGCTGTGGGGCCGAACGGCGAGCGTCAAAGCACTCGGTTTCTCTCCAGTAGTAGGCCTTTATTGAGTAAATTGTAACATGACGACCTATGTGATTTTGGCAGGACGTTTTAGCGCTTACGTTTGAGCTAGTGGGATAAGATTTAAATCAAACGATCGGTGGGAATCCAGCTTTCAGGGGAGGCCTCCCCCGAGTCTCAGGACGGCTGTGGGGCCGAACGGCGAGCGTCAAAGCACTCGGTTTCTCTCCAGTAGTAGGCCTTTATTGAGTAAATTGTAACATGACGACCTATGTGATTTTGGCAGGACTTTTTAGCGCCTACTTTTCAGCTTCTGGGCTAAGATTTGAAACAAATGATCGGTGGGAATCCAGCTTTCAGGGGAGACCTCCCCCGAGTCTCTGGACGGCTGTGGGGCCGAGCAGCAAGCGTAAAAGCACTCAGTTTCGCTCGAGTACCATGACGACCGATTTGACTTCGGCACGACTTTAGGTCGCTTAATTTCATCCGAGCGGGCTAGGAATTCACACAGACAAGCCTTGGGAATCCAGCTTTCAGGGGAGGCCTCTTCCAAGCTTCTCGGAGGTCGTGGGGCCGAACGGCGAGCGTCATAGCACTCGGTTTCTCTCCAGTAGTAGGCCTTTATTGACTAAATTGTAACATGACGACCTATGTGACTTTGGCAAGCCTTTTTAGCGCCTACTTTTGAGCTAGTGGGCTAAGATTTGAAACAAACGATCGGTGGGAATCCAGATTTCAGGGGAGGCCTCCCCCGAGTCTCTGGACGGCTGTGGGGCCGAGCGGCGAGCGTTAAAGCACTCAGTTTCGGTCCAGTAGGAGGCCTTTATGGACTAAATTGTAACATGACGACGTATGTGATTTTGGCAGGACTTTTTAGCGCCTACTTTTCAGCTACTGGGCTAAGATTTGAAACACACGATCGGTGGGAATCCAGCTTTCAGGGGAGGCCTCTTCCAAGCCTCTCAGAGGTCGTGGGCCCGAACGGCGAGCGTCAAAGCACTCGGTTTCTCTCAAGTAGTAGGCCTTTGTTGACTAAATTGTAACATGAGAACCTATGTGACTTTGGCAGAACTTTTTAGCGCTTCCTTTTGACCTAGTGTGCTAAGATTTGAAACAAATGATCGGTGGGAATCCAGCTTTCAGGGGAGGCCTCCCTCGAATCTCTGGACAGCTGTGGAACCGAACGGCGAGCGTCAAAGCACTCGGTTTCTCTCCAGTAGTAGGCCTTTATTGACTAAATTGTAACGTGACGACCTATGTGATTTTGGCAGGACTTTTTAGCGCCTACTTTTGAGCTAGTGGGCTAAGATTTGAAATAAACGATCGGTGGGAATCCAGGTTTCAGGGGAGTCCTCCCCCGAGTCTCTGGACGGCTGTGGGGCCGAGCGGCGAGCGTTAAAGCACTCAGTTTCGCTCGAGTACCATGACGACCGATTTGACTTCGGCACGACTTTAGGTCGCTTAATTTCAGCCTAGCGGGCTAGGAATTCACACAGACAATCCTTGGGAATCCAGCTTTCAGGGGAGGCCACTCCCAAGCCTCTCAGAGGTTGTGGGGCCTAACGGCGAGCGTCAAAGCACTCGGTTTCGCTCCAGTAGTAGGCCTTTATTGACTAAATTGTAACATGACGACCTATGTGACTTTGGCAGGACGTTTTGGCGCCTACTTTTCAGCTACTGGGCTAAGATTTGAAACAAACGATCGGTGGGAATCCAGCTTTCAGGGGAGGCCTCCCCCGAGTCTCAGGACGGCTGTGGGGCCGAACGGAGAGCGTCAAAGCACTCGGTTTCTCTGCAGTAGTAGGCCTTTATTCACTAAATTGTAACATGACGACCTATGTGATTTTGGCAGGACTTTTTAGCGCCTACTTTTCAGCTACTGGGCTAACATTTGAAACAAACGATTGGTGGGAATCCAGCTTTCAGGGGAGGCCTCCCCCGAGTCTCTGGACGGCTGTGGGGCCGAGCGGCGAGCGTTAAAGCACTCAGTTACGGTCCAGTAGTTGGCCTTTATTGACTAAATTGTAAATTGGGAGCCCTCCCCCGAGTCTCTGGACGGCTGTGGGACCGAGCGGCGAGCGTTAAAGCACTCAGTTTCGCTCGAGTACCATGACGACCGATTTGACTTCGGCACGGCTTTAGGTCGCTTAATTTCAGCCTAGCGGGCTAGGAATTCACACAGACAAGCCTTGGGAATCCAGCTTTCAAGGGAGGCCTCTTCCAAGCCTCTCTGAGCTCGTGGGGCCGAACGGCGAGCGTCAAAGCACTCAGTTTCGGTCCAGTAGTAGGCCTTTATTGACTAAATTGTAACATGACGACCTATGTGATTTTGGCATGACTTTTTAACGTCTACTTTTGAGCTAGTGGGCTAAGATTTAAAACAAACGATCAGTGGGAATCCAGCTTTCAGGGGAGACCTCTTCCAAGCCTCTCAGAGGTCGTGGGGCCGAACGACGAGCGTCAAAGCACTCAGTTTCGGTCCAGTAGTAGGCCTTTATTGACTAAATTGTAACATGACGACCTATGTGACTTTGGCAGGACGTTTTTGCGCCTACTTTTCAGCTACTGGGCTAAGATTTGAAACAAACGATCGGTGGGAATCCAGCTTTCAGGGGAGGCCTCCCCCGAGTCTCTGGACGGCTGTGGGGCCGAGCGGCGAGCGTTAAAGCACTCAGTTACGGTCCAGTAGTTGGCCTTTATTGACTAAATTGTAACATGACGACCTATGTGAATTTGGCAGGACTTTTTAGCGCTTACGTTTGAGCTAGTGGGCTAAGATTTAAAACAAACGATCGGTGGGAATCCAGCTTTGAGGGGAGGCCTCTTCCAAGCCTCTCAGAGGTTGTGGGGCCAAACGGCGAGTATCAAAGCACTCGGTTTCGCTCCAGTAGTAGGCCTTTATTGACTAAATTGTAACATGACGACCTATGTGATTTTGGCAGGACATTTTAGCGCCTACTTTTCAGCTACTGGGCTAACATTTGAAACAAACGATTCGTGGGAATCCAGCTTTCAGGGGAGGCCTCCCCCGAGTCTCTGGACGGCCGAGCGGCGAGCGTTAAAGCACTCAGTTTCGCTCTTGTACCATGACGACCGATTTGACTTCGGCACGACTTTAGGTCGCTTAATTTAAGCCTCGCGGGCTAGGAATTCACACAGGCAATCCTTGGGAATCTAGCTTTCAAGGGAGGCCTCTTCCAAGCCTCTCGGAGGTCGTGGGGCCGAACGGCGAGCGTCAAAGCACTCTGTTTTGCTCCAGTAGTAGGCCTTTATTGACTAAATTGTAACATGACTACGTATGTGACTTTGGCATGACTTTTTAGCGCTTACATTTGAGCTATTGGGCTAAGATTTGAAACAAACGATCAGTGGGAATCCAGCTTTCAGGGGTGGCCTCTTCCAAGCCTCTCAGAGGTCGTGGGGCCGAACGGCGAGCGTCAAAGCACTCGGTTTCTCTCCAGTAGTAGGCCTTTATTGACTAAATTGTAACATGACGACGTATGTGATTTTGGCAGGACTTTTTTGCGCCTACTTTTCAGCTGCTGGGCTAAGATTTGAAACAAACGATCGGTGGGAATCCAGCTTTCAGGGGAGGCCTCCCCCGAGTCTCTGGACATCTGTGGGGCCGAACGGCGAGCGTCAAAGCACTCGGTTTCTCTCCAGTAGTAGGCCTTTATTGACTAAATTGTAACATGACGACCTATGTGATTTTGGCAGGACGTTTTAGCGCTTACGTTTGAGCTAGTGGGATAAGATTTAAATCAAACGATCGGTGGGAATCCAGCTTTCAGGTGAGGCCTCCCCCGAGTCTCTGGACAGCTGTGGGACCGAACGGCGAGCGTCAAAGCAGTCGGTTTCTCTCCAGTAGTAGGCCTTTATTGACAAAAATGTAACGTGACGACCTATGTGACTTTGGCAGGACTTTTTAGCGCCTACTTTTCAGCTTCTGGGCTAAGATTTGAAACAACCGATCGGTGGGAATCCATCTTTCAGGGGAGACCTCCCCCGAGTCTCTGGACGGCTGTGGGGCCGAGCAGCAAGCGTTAAAGCACTCAGTTTCGCTCGAGTACCATGACGACCGATTTGACATCGGCACGACTTTAGGTCGCTTAATTTCAGCCTAGCGGGCTAGGAATTCACACAGACAATCCTTGGGAATCCAGCTTTCAGGGGAGGCGTCTTCCAAGCCTCTCAGAGGTCGTGGGGCCGAACGGCGAGCGTCAAAGCACTCAGTTTCGGTCCAGTTGTAGGCCTTTATTGACTAAATTGTAACATGACGACCTATGTGTTTATGGCAGGACTTTTTTGCGCCTTCTTTTCAGCTTCTGGGCTAAGATTTGAAAAAAAACGATCGGTGGGAATCCATCTTTCAGGGGAGGCCTCCCCCGAGTCTCTGGACAGCTGTGGGGCCGAACAGCGAGCGTCAAAGCACTCGGTTTCTCGCCAGTATTAGGCCTTAATTGACTAAATTGTAACATGACGACCTATGTGACTTTGGCAGGACTTTTTAGCGCCTACTTTTGAGCTAGTGGGCTAGGATTTGAAACAAACGATCGGTGGGAATCCAGCTTTCAGGGGAGGCCTCCCCCGAGTCTCTGGACGGCTGTGGGACCGAGCGGTGAGCGTTAAAGCACTCAGTTTCGCTCGAGTACCATGACGACCGATTTGACTTCGGCACGGCTTTAGGTCGCTTAATTTCAGCCTAGCGGGCTAGGAATTCACACAGACAAGCCTTGGGAATCCAGCTTTCAAGGGAGGCCTCTTCCAAGCCTCTCTGAGCTTGTGGGGCCGAACGGCGAGCGTCAAAGCACTCGGTTTTGCTCCAGTAGTAGGCCTTTATTGACTAAATTGTAACATGACGACCTATGTGACTTTGGCAGGACTTTATAGCGCTTACTTTTGACCTAGTGGGCTAAGATTTGAAACAAACGATCGGTGGGAATCCAGCTTTCAGGGGAGGCCTCCCCCTAGTCTCTGGACGGCTGTGGGGCCGAACGGCGAGCGTCAAAGCACTCGGTTTCGCTCCAGTAGTAGGCCTTTATTGACTAAATTGTAACATGACGACGTATGTGACTTTGGCATGACTTTTTAGCGCTTACATTTGAGCTATTGGGCTAAGATTTGAAACAAACGATCAGTGGGAATCCAGCTTTCAGGGGTGGCCTCTTCCAAGCCTCTCAGAGGTCGTGGGGCCGAACGGCGAGCGTCAAAGCACTCTGTTTCTCTCCAGTAGTAGGCCTTTATTGACTAAATTGTAACATGACGACGTATGTGATTTTGGCAGGACTTTTTTGCGCCTACTTTTCAGCTGCTGGGCTAAGATTTGAAACAAACGATCGGTGGGAATACAGCTTTCAGGGGAGTTCTCCCCCGAGTCTCTGGACATCTGTGGGGCCGAACGGCGAGCGTCAAAGCACTCGGTTTCTCTCCAGTAGTAGGCCTTTATTGACTAAATTGTAACATGACGACCTATGTGATTTTGGCAGGACGTTTTAGCGCTTACGTTTGAGCTAGTGGGATAAGATTTAAATCAAACGATCGGTGGGAATCCAGCTTTCAGGGGAGGCCTCCCCCGAGTCTCTGGACAGCTGTGGGACCGAACGGCGACCGTCAAAGCAGTCGGTTTCTCTCCAGTAGTAGGCCTTTATTGACAAAAATGTAACGTGACGACCTATGTGACTTTGGCAGGACTTTTTAGCGCCTACTTTTCAGCTTCTGGGCTAAGATTTGAAACAACCGATCGGTGGGAATCCATCTTTCAGGGGAGACCTCCCCCGAGTCTCTGGACGGCTGTGGGGCCGAGCAGCAAGCGTTAAAGCACTCAGTTTCGCTCGAGTACCATGACGACCGATTTGACATCGGCACGACTTTAGGTCGCTTAATTTCAGCCTAGCGGGCTAGGAATTCACACAGACAATCCTTGGGAATCCAGCTTTCAGGGGAGGCGTCTTCCAAGCCTCTCAGAGGTCGTGGGGCCGAACGGCGAGCGTCAAAGCACTCAGTTTCGGTCCAGTTGTAGGCCTTTATTGACTAAATTGTAACATGACGACCTATGTGTTTATGGCAGGACTTTTTTGCGCCTTCTTTTCAGCTTCTGGGCTAAGATTTGAAAAAAACGATCGGTGAGAATCCATCTTTCAGGGGAGGCCTCCCCCGAGTCTCTGGACAGCTGTGGGGCCGAACAGCGAGCGTCAAAGCACTCGGTTTCTCGCCAGTATTAGGCCTTAATTGACTAAATTGTAACATGACGACCTATGTGACTTTGGCAGGACTTTTTAGCGCCTACTTTTGAGCTAGTGGGCTAGGATTTGAAACAAACGATCGGTGGGAATCCAGCTTTCAGGGGAGGCCTCCCCCGAGTCTCTGGACGGCTGTGGGACCGAGCGGCGAGCGTTAAAGCACTCAGTTTCGCTCGAGTACCATGACGACCGATTTGACTTCGGCACGGCTTTAGGTCGCTTAATTTCAGCCTAGCGGGCTAGGAATTCACACAGACAAGCCTTGGGAATCCAGCTTTCAAGGGAGGCCTCTTCCAAGCCTCTCTGAGCTCGTGGGGCCGAACGGCGAGCGTCAAAGCACTCGGTTTTGCTCCAGTAGTAGGCCTTTATTGACTAAATTGTAACATGACGACCTATGTGACTTTGGCAGGACTTTATAGCGCTTACTTTTGACCTAGTGGGCTAAGATTTGAAACAAACGATCGGTGGGAATCCAGCTTTCAGGGGAGGCCTCCCCCTAGTCTCTGGACGGCTGTGGGGCCGAACGGCGAGCGTCAAAGCACTCGGTTTCGCTCCAGTAGTAGGCCTTTATTGAGTAAATTGTAACATGACGACCTATGTGATTTTGGCAGGACTTTTTAGCGCCTGCTTTTCAGCTACTGGGCTAATATTAGAAACAAACGATCGGTGGGAATCCAGCTTTCAGGGGAGGCCTCCCCCGAGTCTCTGGACAGCTATGTGGCCGAACGGCGAGCGTCAAAGCACTCGGTTTCTCTCCAGTATTAGGCCTTTATTGACTAAATTGTAACATGACGACCTATGTGACTTTGGCAGGGCTTTTTAGCGCTTACGTTTGAGATAAAAGATTGGTGGGAATCCAGGTTTCAGGGGACGCCTACCCCGAGTCTCGGGACGGCTGTGGGGCAGAGCGGCGAGCGTTAAAGCACTCAGTTTCGGTCCAGTAGTAGGCCTTTATTGACTAAATTGTAACATGACGACCTATGTGATTTTGGCATGACTTTTTAACGTCTACTTTTGAGCTAGTGGGCTAAGATTTAAAACAAACGATCAGTGGGAATCCAGCTTTCAGGGGAGACCTCTTCCAAGCCTCTCAGAGGTCGTGGGGCCGAACGACGAGCGTCAAAGCACTCAGTTTCGGTCCAGTAGTAGGCCTTTATTGACTAAATTGTAACATGACGACCTATGTGACTTTGGCATGACTTTTTAGCGCCTACTTTTGATCAAGTGGGCTAAGATTTAAAACAAACAATCGGTGGGAATCCAGCTTTCAGGGGAGGCCTCTTCCAAGCCTCTCGGATGTCGTGGGGCCGAACGGCGAGCGTCAAAGCAGTCGGTTTCTCTCCAGTAGTAGGCCTTTATTGACTAAATTGTAACGTGACGACCTATGTGACTTTGGCAGGACTTTTTAGCGCTTACTTTTCAGCTACTGGGCTAAGATTTGAAACAAATGATCGGTGGGAATCCAGCTTTCAGGGGAGGCCTCTTCCAAGCTTCTCAGAGGTCGTGGGCCCAAACGGCGAGCGTCAAAGCACTCTGTTGCGCTCCAATAGTAGGCCTTTATTGACTAAATTGTAACATGACAACCTATGTGACTTTGGCATGACTTTTTAGCACCTACGTTTGAGTTAGTAGGCTAAGCTTTGAAAAAAACGATCGGTGGGAATCCAGCTTTCAGGGGAGGCCTCCCCCGAGTCTCTGGACAGCTGTGGGGCCGAACGGCGAGCGTCAAAGCACTCGGTTTCTCGCCAGTATTAGGCCTTAATTGACTAAATTGTAACATGACGACCTATGTGACTTTGGCAGGACATTTTAGCGCCTACTTTTGAGCTAGTGGGCTAGGATTTGAAACAAACGATCGGTGGGAATCCAGCTTTCAGGGGAGGCCTCCCCCGAGTCTCTGGACTGCTGTGGGACCGAGCGGCGAGCGTTAAAGCACTCAGTTTCGCTCGAGTACCATGACGACCGATTTGACTTCGGCACGGCTTTAGGTCGCTTAATTTCAGCCTAGCGGGCTAGGAATTCACACAGACAAGCCTTGGGAATCCAGCTTTCAAGGGAGGCCTCTTCCAAGCCTCTCTGAGCTCGTGGGGCCGAACGGCGAGCGTCAAAGCACTCGGTTTTGCTCCAGTAGTAGGCCTTTATTGACTAAATTGTAACATGACGACCTATGTGACTTTGGCAGGACTTTATAGCGCTTACTTTTGACCTAGTGGGCTAAGATTTGAAACAAACGATCGGTGGGAATCCAGCTTTCAGGGGAGGCCTCCCCCTAGTCTCTGGACGGCTGTGGGGCCGAACGGCGAGCGTCAAAGCACTCGGTTTCGCTCCAGTAGTAGGCCTTTATTGAGTAAATTGTAACATGACGACCTATGTGATTTTGGCAGGACTTTTTAGCGCCTAATTTTCAGCTACTTGGCTAATATTAGAAACAAACGATCGGTGGGAATCTAGCTTTCAGGGGAGGCTGCTTCCAAGCCTCTCGGAGGTCGTGGGGCCGAACGGCGAGCGTCAAAGCAATCGGTTTCGCTCCAGTAGTAGGCCTTTATTGACTAAATTGTGACATGACGACCTATGTGACTTTGGCAGGACTTTTTAGCGCCTACTTTTCAGCTACTGGGCTAAGATGTGAAAAAAACGATCGGTGGGAATCCAGGTTTCAGGGGAGGCCTCTTCCAAGCCTCTCAGAGGTCGTGGGCCCGAACGGCGAGCGTCAAAGCACTCGGTTTATCTCAAGTAGTAGGCCTTTATTGACTAAATTGTAACATGACAACCTATGTGACTTTGGCAGAACGTTTTAGCGCTTACTTTTCAGCTACTGGGCTAAGATTTGAAACAAACGATCGGTGGGAATCCAGCTTTAGGGGGAGGCCTCCCCCGAGTCTCTGGACATCTGTGGGGCCGAACGGCGAGCGTCAAAGCACTCGGTTTCTCTCCAATAGTAGGCCTTTATTGACTAAATTGTAACATGACGACCTATGTGACTTTGGCGGGACATTTTAGCGCCTACTTTTGAGCTAGTCGGCTAAGATTTGAAACAAACGATCGGTGGGAATCCAGCTTTCAGGAGAGGCCTCCCCCGAGTATCTGGACAGCTGTGTGGCCGAACGGCGAGCGTCAAAGCACTCTGTTTCTCTCCAGTATTAGGCCTTTATTGACTAAATTGTAACATGACGACCTATGTGACTTTGGCAGGGCTTTTTAGCGCTTACGTTTGAGGTAGTGGGCTAAGATTTGAAATAAAAGATTGGTGGGAATCCAGGTTTCAGGGGACGCCTACCCCGAGTCTCGGGACGGCTGTGGGGCAGAGCGGCGAGCGTTAAAGCACTCAGTTTCGGTCCAGTAGTAGGCCTTTATTGACTAAATTGTAACATGACGACCTATGTGATTTTGGCATGACTTTTTAACGTCTACTTTTGAGCTAGTGGGCTAAGATTTAAAACAAACGATCAGTGGGAATCCAGCTTTCAGGGGAGACCTCTTCCAAGCCTCTCAGAGGTCGTGGGGCCGAACGACGAGCGTCAAAGCACTCAGTTTCGGTCCAGTAGTAGGCCTTTATTGACTAAATTGTAACATGACGACCTATGTGACTTTGGCATGACTTTTTAGCGCCTACTTTTGATCAAGTGGGCTAAGATTTAAAACAAACAATCGGTGGGAATCCAGCTTTCAGGGGAGGCCTCTTCCGAGCCTCTCGGATGTCGTGGGGCCGAACGGCGAGCGTCAAAGCAGTCGGTTTCTCTCCAGTAGTAGGCCTTTATTGACTAAATTGTAACGTGACGACCTATGTGACTTTGGCAGGACTTTTTAGCGCTTACTTTTCAGCTACTGGGCTAAGATTTGAAACAAATGATCGGTGGGAATCCAGCTTTCAGGGGAGGCCTCTTCCAAGCTTCTCAGAGGTCGTGGGCCCAAACGGCGAGCGTCAAAGCACTCTGTTGCGCTCCAATAGTAGGCCTTTATTGACTAAATTGTAACATGACAACCTATGTGACATTGGCATGACTTTTTAGCGCCTACGTTTGAGCTAGTGGGCTAAGATTTAAAACAAACGATCAGTGGGAATCCAGCTTTCAGGGGAGACCTCTTCCAAGCCTCTCAGAGGTCGTGGGGCCGAACGGCGAGCGTCAAAGCACTCAGTTTCGGTCCAGTAGTAGGCCTTTATTGACTAAATTGTAACATGACGACCTATGTGATTTTGGCAGAACTTTTTAGCGCCTACTTTTCAGCTTCTGGGCTAAGATTTGAAAGAAACGATCGGTGGGAATCCAGCTTTCAGCGGAGGCCTCCCCCGAGTCTCAGGACGGCTGTGGGGCCGAACGGCGAGCGTCAAAGCACTCGGTTTCTCTCCAGTAGTAGGCCTTTATTGAGTAAATTGTAACATGACGACCTATGTGATTTTGGTAGGACTTTTTAGCGCCTACTTTTCAGCTTCTGGGCTAAGATTTGAAACAAACGATCGGTGGGAATCCAGCTTTCAGGGGAGACCTCCCCCGAGTCTCTGGACGGCTGTGGGGCCGAGCAGCAAGCGTTAAAGCACTCAGTTTCGCTCGAGTACCATGACGACCGATTTGACTTCGGCATGACTTTAGGTCGCTTCATTTCAGCCTAGCGGGCTAGGAATTCACACAGACAATCCTTGGGAATCCAGCTTTCAGGGGTGGCCTCTTCCAAGCCGCTCAGAGGTCGTGGGGCCGAGCGGCGAGCGTTAAAGCACTCAGTTTCTGTCCAGTAGTATGCCTTTATTGACTAAATTGTAACATGACGACCTATGTGATTTTGGCAGGAATTTTTAGCGCTTACGTTTGAGCTAGTGCGCTAAGATTTGAAACAAACGATCGGTGGGAATCCAGCCTTCAGGGGAGTCCTCCCCCGAGTCTCTGGACAGCTGTGGGGCCGAACGGCGAGCGTCAAAGCACTCGGTTTCTCGCCAGTATTAGGCCTTAATTGACTAAATTGTAACATGAAGACCTATGTGACTTTGGCAGGACTTTTTAGCGCCTACTTTTGAGCTAGTGGGCTAGGATTTGAAACAAACGATCGGTGGGAATCCAGCTTTCAGGGGAGGCCTCCCCCGAGTCTCTGGACGGCTGTGGGACCGAGCGGCGAGCGTTAAAGCACTCAGTTTCGCTCGAGTACCATGACGACCAATTTGACTTCGGCACGGCTTTAGGTCGCTTAATTTCAGCCTAGCGGGCTAGGAATTCACACAGACAAGCCTTGGGAATCCAGCTTTCAAGGGAGGCCTCTTCCAAGCCTCTCTGAGCTCGTGGGGCCGAACGGCGAGCGTCAAAGCACTCGGTTTTGCTCCAGTAGTAGGCCTTTATTGACTAAATTGTAACATGACGACCTATGTGACTTTGGCAGGACTTTATAGCGCTTACTTTTGACCTAGTGGGCTAAGATTTGAAACAAACGATCGGTGGGAATCCAGCTTTCAGGGGAGGCCTCCCCCTAGTCTCTGGACGGCTGTGGGGCCGAACGGCGAGCGTCAAAGCACTCGGTTTCGCTCCAGTAGTAGGCATTTATTGAGTAAATTGTAACATGACGACCTATGTGATTTTGGCAGGACTTTTTAGCGCCTAATTTTCAGCTACTTGGCTAATATTAGAAACAAACGATCGGTGGGAATCTAGCTTTCAGGGGAGGCTGCTTCCAAGCCTCTCGGAGGTCGTGGGGCCGAACGGCGAGCGTCAAAGCAATCGGTTTCGCTCCAGTAGTAGGCCTTTATTGACTAAATTGTGACATGACGACCTATGTGACTTTGGCAGGACTTTTTAGCGCCTACTTTTCAGCTACTGGGCTAAGATGTGAAAAAAACGATCGGTGGGAATCCAGGTTTCAGGGGAGGCCTCTTCCAAGCCTCTCAGAGGTCGTGGGCCCGAACGGCGAGCGTCAAAGCACTCGGTTTATCTCAAGTAGTAGGCCTTTATTGACTAAATTGTAACATGACAACCTATGTGACTTTGGCAGAACGTTTTAGCGCTTACTTTTCAGCTACTGGGCTAAGATTTGAAACAAACGATCGGTGGGAATCCAGCTTTAGGGGGAGGCCTCCCCCGAGTCTCTGGACATCTGTGGGGCCGAACGGCGAGCGTCAAAGCACTCGGTTTCTCTCCAATAGTAGGCCTTTATTGACTAAATTGTAACATGACGACCTATGTGACTTTGGCGGGACATTTTAGCGCCTACTTTTGAGCTAGTCGGCTAAGATTTGAAACAAACGATCGGTGGGAATCCAGCTTTCAGGGGAGGCCTCCCCCGAGTCTCTGGACAGCTGTGTGGCCGAACGGCGAGCGTCAAAGCACTCGGTTTCTCTCCAGTATTAGGCCTTTATTGACTAAATTGTAACATGACGACCTATGTGACTTTGGCAGGGCTTTTTAGCGCTTACGTTTGAGCTAGTGGGCTAAGATTTGAAATAAAAGATTGGTGGGAATCCAGGTTTCAGGGGACGCCTACCCCGAGTCTCGGGACGGCTGTGGGGCAGAGCGGCGAGCGTTAAAGCACTCAGTTTCGGTCCAGTAGTAGGCCTTTATTGACTAAATTGTAACATGACGACCTATGTGATTTTGGCATGACTTTTTAACGTCTACTTTTGAGCTAGTGGGCTAAGATTTAAAACAAACGATCAGTGGGAATCCAGCTTTCAGGGGAGACCTCTTCCAAGCCTCTCAGAGGTCGTGGGGCCGAACGACGAGCGTCAAAGCACTCAGTTTCGGTCCAGTAGTAGGCCTTTATTGACTAAATTGTAACATGACGACCTATGTGACTTTGGCATGACTTTTTAGCGCCTACTTTTGATCAAGTGGGCTAAGATTTAAAACAAACAATCGGTGGGAATCCAGCTTTCAGGGGAGGCCTCTTCCAAGCCTCTCGGATGTCGTGGGGCCGAACGGCGAGCGTCAAAGCAGTCGGTTTCTCTCCAGTAGTAGGCCTTTATTGACTAAATTGTAACGTGACGACCTATGTGACTTTGGCAGGACTTTTTAGCGCTTACTTTTCAGCTACTGGGCTAAGATTTGAAACAAATGATCGGTGAGAATCCAGCTTTCAGGGGAGGCCTCTTCCAAGCTTCTCAGAGGTCGTGGGCCCAAACGGCGAGCGTCAAAGCACTCTGTTGCGCTCCAATAGTAGGCCTTTATTGACTAAATTGTAACATGACAACCTATGTGACTTTGGCATGACTTTTTAGCGCCTACGTTTGAGCTAGTGGGCTAAGATTTAAAACAAACGATCAGTGGGAATCCAGCTTTCAGGGGAGACCTCTTCCAAGCCTCTCAGAGGTCGTGGGGCCGAACGGCGAGCGTCAAAGCACTCAGTTTCGGTCCAGTAGTAGGCCTTTATTGACTAAATTGTAACATGACGACCTATGTGATTTTGGCAGAACTTTTTAGCGCCTACTTTTCAGCTTCTGGGCTAAGATTTGAAAGAAACGATCGGTGGGAATCCAGCTTTCAGGGGAGGCCTCCCCCGAGTCTCAGGACGGCTGTGGGGCCGAACGGCGAGCGTCAAAGCACTCGGTTTCTCTCCAGTAGTAGGCCTTTATTGAGTAAATTGTAACATGACGACCTATGTGATTTTGGTAGGACTTTTTAGCGCCTACTTTTCAGCTTCTGGGATAAGATTTGAAACAAACGATCGGTGGGAATCCAGCTTTCAGGGGAGACCTCCCCCGAGTCTCTGGACGGCTGTGGGGCCGAGCAGCAAGCGTTAAAGCACTCAGTTTCGCTCGAGTACCATGACGACCGATTTGACTTCGGCATGACTTTAGGTCGCTTCATTTCA
Organism: Phycodurus eques; assembly: GCF_024500275.1. NCBI lineage: Eukaryota > Metazoa > Chordata > Actinopteri > Syngnathiformes > Syngnathidae > Phycodurus > Phycodurus eques. The sequence goes on from NW_026904061.1 coordinate 147,436, forward strand.
GCCTAGCGGGCTAGGAATTCACACAGACAATCCTTGGGAATCCAGCTTTCAGGGGTGGCCTCTTCCAAGCCGGTCAGAGGTCGTGGGGCCGAGCGGCGAGCGTTAAAGCACTCAGTTTCGGTCCAGTAGTATGCCTTTATTGACTAAATTGTAACATGACGACCTATGTGATTTTGGCAGGAATTTTTAGCGCTTACGTTTGAGCTAGTGCGCTAAGATTTGAAACAAACGATCGGTGGGAATCCAGCCTTCAGGGGAGTCCTCCCCCGAGTCTCTGGACGGCTGTGGGGCCGAGGGGCGAGCATTAAAGCACTCAGTTTCGCTCGAGTACCATGACGACCGATTTGACATCGGCACGACTTTAGGTCGCTTAATTTAAGCCTAGCGGGCTAGGAATTCACACAGACAATCCTTGGGAATCCAGCTTTCAGGGGAGGCCTCTTCCAAGCCTCTCAGAGGTCGTGGGGCCGAACTGAGAGCGTCAAAGCACTCAGTTTCGGTCCAGTTGTAGGCCTTTATTGACTAAATTGTAACATGACAACCTATGTGTTTATGGCAGGACTTTTTTGCGCCTTCTTTTCAGGTTCTGGGCTAAGATTTGAAAAAAACGATCGGTGGGAATCCAGCTTTCAGGGGAGTTCTCCCCCGAGTCTCTGGACAGCTGTGGGGCCGAACGGCGAGCGTCAAAGCACTCGGTTTCTCGCCAGTATTAGGCCTTAATTGACTAAATTGTAACATGACGACCTATGTGACTTTGGCAGGACTTTTTAGCGCCTACTTTTGAGCTAGTGGGCTAGGATTTGAAACAAACGATCGGTGGGAATCCAGCTTTCAGGGGAGGCCTCCCCCGAGTCTCTGGACGGCTGTGGGACCGAGCGGAGAGCGTTAAAGCACTCAGTTTCGCTCGAGTACCATGACGACCGATTTGACTTCGGCACGGCTTTAGGTCGCTTAATTTCAGCCTAGCGGGCTAGGAATTCACACAGACAAGCCTTGGGAATCCAGCTTTCAAGGGAGGCCTCTTCCAAGCCTCTCTGAGCTCGTGGGGCCGAACGGCGAGCGTCAAAGCCCTCGGTTTTGCTCCAGTAGTAGGCCTTTATTGACTAAATTGTAACATGACAACCTATGTGACTTTGGCAGAACGTTTTAGCGCTTACTTTTCAGCTACTGGGCTAAGATTTGAAACAAACGATCGGTGGGAATCCAGCTTTAGGGGGAGGCCTCCCCCGAGTCTCTGGACATCTGTGGGGCCGAACGGCGAGCGTCAAAGCACTCGGTTTCTCGCCAGTATTAGGCCTTAATTGACTAAATTGTAACATGACGACCTATGTGACTTTGGCAGGACTTTTTAGCGCCTACTTTTGAGCTAGTGGGCTAGGATTTGAAACAAACGATCGGTGGGAATCCAGCTTTCAGGGTAGGCCTCCCCCGAGTCTCTGGATGGCTGTGGGACCGAGCGGCGAGCGTTAAAGCACTCAGTTTCGCTCGAGTACCATGACGACCTATTTGACTTCGGCACGGCTTTAGGTCGCTTAATTTCAGCCTAGCGGGCTAGGAATTCACACAGACAAGCCTTGGGAATCCAGCTTTCAAGGGAGGCCTCTTCCAAGCCTCTCTGAGCTCGTGGGGCCGAAAGGCGAGCGTCAAAGCACTCGGTTTTGCTCCAGTAGTAGGCCTTTATTGACTAAATTGTAACATGACGACCTATGTGACTTTGGCAGGACGTTATAGGGCTTACTTTTGACCTAGTGGGCTAAGATTTGAAACAAACGATCGGTGGGAATCCAGCTTTCAGGGGAGGCCTCCCCCTAGTCTCTGGACAGCTGTGGGGCCGAACGGCGAGCGTCAAAGCACTCGGTTTCGCTCCAGTAGTAGGCCTTTATTGAGTAAATTGTAACATGACGACCTATGTGATTTTGGCAGGACTTTTTAGCGCCTACTTTTCAGCTACTGGGCTAATATTAGAAACAAACGATCGGTGGGAATCCAGCTTTCAGGGGAGGCCGCTTCCAAGCCTCTCGGAGGTCGTGGGGCCGAACGGCGAGCGTCAAAGCAATCGGTTTCGCTCCAGTAGTAGGCCTTTATTGACTAAATTGTGACATGACGACCTATGTGACTTTGGCAGGACTTTTTAGCGCCTACTTTTCAGCTACTGGGCTAAGATGTGAAAAAAACGATCGGTGGGAATCCAGCTTTCAGGGGAGGCCTCTTCCAAGCCTCTCAGAGGTCGTGGGCCCGAACGGGGAGCGTCAAAGCACTCGGTTTCTCTCAAGTAGTAGGCCTTTATTGACTAAATTGTAACATGACAACCTATGTGACTTTGGCAGAACGTTTTAGCGCTTACTTTTCAGCTACTGGGCTAAGATTTGAAACAAACGATCGGTGGGAATCCAGCTTTAGGGGGAGGCCTCCCCCGAGTCTCTGGACGTCTGTGGGGCCGAACGGCGAGCGTCAAAGCACTCGGTTTGTCTCCAATAGTAGGCCTTTATTGACTAAATTGTAACATGACGACCTATGTGACTTTGGCGGGACATTTTAGCGCCTACTTTTGAGCTAGTGGGCTAAGATTTAAAACAAACGATCAGTGGGAATCCAGCTTTCAGGGGAGGCCTCTTCCAAGCCTCTCAGAGGTCGTGGGGCCGAATGGCGAGCGTCAAAGCACTCAGTTTTGGTCCAGTAGTAGGCCTTTATTGACTAAATTGTAACATGACGACCTATGTGACTTTGGCATGACTTTTTAGCGCCTACTTTTGATCAAGTGGGCTAAGATTTAAAACAAACAATCGGTGGGAATCCAGCTTTCAGGGGAGGCCTCTTCCAAGCCTCTCAGAGGTCGTGGGGCCGAACGGCGAGCGTTAAAGCACTCAGTTTCGGTCCAGTAGTAGGCCTTTATTGACTAAATTGTAACATGACGACCTATGTGATTTTGGCATGACTTTTTAACGTCTACTTTTGAGCTCGTGGGCTAAGATTTAAAAAAAACGATCAGTGGGAATCCAGCTTTCAGGGGAGACCTCTTCCAAGCCTCTCAGAGGTCGTGGGGCCGAACGGCGAGCGTCAAAGCACTCAGTTTCGGTCCAGTAGTAGGCCTTTATTGACTAAATTGTAACATGACGACCTATGTGATTTTGGCAGACCTTTTTAGCGCCTAGTTTTCAGCTTCTGGGCTAAGATTTGAAACAAACGATCGGTGGGAATCCAGCTTTCAGGGGAGACCTCCCCCGAGTCTCAGGACGGCTGTGGGGCCGAACGGCGAGCGTCAAAGCACTCGGTTTCTCTCCAGTAGTAGGCCTTTATTGAGTAAATTGTAACATGACGACCTATGTGATTTTGGTAGGACTTTTTAGCGCCTACTTTTCAGCTTCTGGGCTAAGATTTGAAACAAACGATCGGTGGGAATCCAGCTTTCAGGGGAGACCTCCCCCGAGTCTCTGGACGGCTGTGGGGCCGAGCAGCAAGCGTTAAAGCACTCAGTTTCGCTCGAGTACCATGACGACCGATTTGACTTCGGCACGACTTTAGGTCGCTTAATTTCAGCCTAGCGGGCTAGGAATTCACACAGACAATCCTTGGGAATCCAGCTTTCAGGGGAGGCCTCTTCCAAGCCTCTCAGAGGTCGTGGGGCCGAACGGCGAGCGTCAAAGCACTCGGTTTCGCTCCAGTAGTAGGCCTTTATTGACTAAATTGTAACATGACGACCTATGTGACTTTGGCAAGACTTTTTAGCGCCTACTTTTGAGTTAGTAGGCTAAGCTTTGAAAAAAACGATCGGTGGGAATCCAGCTTTCAGGGGAGGCCTCCCCCGAGTCTCTGGACAGCTGTGGGGCCGAACGGCGAGCGTCAAAGCACTCGGTTTCTCGCTAGTATTAGGCCTTAATTGACTAAATTGTAACATGACGACCTATGTGACTTTGGCAGGACATTTTAGCGCCTACTTTTGAGCTAGTGGGCTAGGATTTGAAACAAACGATCGGTGGGAATCCAGCTTTCAGGGGGGGGCTCCCCCGAGTCTCTGGACTGCTGTGGGACCGAGCGGCGAGCGTTAAAGCACTCAGTTTCGCTCGAGTAGCATGACGACCGATTTGACTTCGGCACGGCTTTAGGTCGCTTAATTTCAGCCTAGCGGGCTAGGAATTCACACAGACAAGCCTTGGGAATCCAGCTTTCAAGGGAGGCCTCTTCCAAGCCTCTCTGAGCTCGTGGGGCCGAACGGCGAGCGTCAAAGCACTCGGTTTTGCTCCAGTAGTAGGCCTTTATTGACTAAATTGTAACATGACGACCTATGTGACTTTGGCAGGACTTTATAGCGCTTACTTTTGACCTAGTGGGCTAAGATTTGAAACAAACGATCGGTGGGAATCCAGCTTTCAGGGGAGGCCTCCCCCTAGTCTCTGGACGGCTGTGGGGCCGAACGGCGAGCGTCAAAGCACTCGGTTTCGCTCCAGTAGTAGGCCTTTATTGAGTAAATTGTAACATGACGACCTATGTGATTTTGGCAGGACGTTTTAGCGCCTACTTTTCAGCTACTGGGCTAATATTAGAAACAAACGATCGGTGGGAATCTAGCTTTCAGGGGAGGCCGCTTCCAAGCCTCTCGGAGGTCGTGGGGCCGAACGGCGAGCGTCAAAGCAATCGGTTTCGCTCCAGTAGTAGGCCTTTATTGACTAAATTGTGACATGACGACCTATGTGACTTTGGCAGGACTTTTTAGCGCCTACTTTTCAGCTACTGGGCTAAGATGTGAAAAAAACGATCGGTGGGAATCCAGCTTTCAGGGGAGGCCTCTTCCAAGCCTCTCAGAGGTCGTGGGCCCGAACGGGGAGCGTCAAAGCACTCGGTTTCTCTCAAGTAGTAGGCCTTTATTGACTAAATTGTAACATGACAACCTATGTGACTTTGGCAGAACGTTTTAGCGCTTACTTTTCAGCTACTGGGCTAAGATTTGAAACAAACGATCGGTGGGAATCCAGCTTTAGGGGGAGGCCTCCCCCGAGTCTCTGGACGTCTGTGGGGCCGAACGGCGAGCGTCAAAGCACTCGGTTTGTCTCCAATAGTAGGCCTTTATTGACTAAATTGTAACATGACGACCTATGTGACTTTGGCGGGACATTTTAGCGCCTACTTTTGAGCTAGTGGGCTAAGATTTAAAACAAACGATCAGTGGGAATCCAGCTTTCAGGGGAGGCCTCTTCCAAGCCTCTCAGAGGTCGTGGGGCCGAATGGCGAGCGTCAAAGCACTCAGTTTTGGTCCAGTAGTAGGCCTTTATTGACTAAATTGTAACATGACGACCTATGTGACTTTGGCATGACTTTTTAGCGCCTACTTTTGATCAAGTGGGCTAAGATTTAAAACAAACAATCGGTGGGAATCCAGCTTTCAGGGGAGGCCTCTTCCAAGCCTCTCAGAGGTCGTGGGGCCGAACGGCGAGCGTTAAAGCACTCAGTTTCGGTCCAGTAGTAGGCCTTTATTGACTAAATTGTAACATGACGACCTATGTGATTTTGGCATGACTTTTTAACGTCTACTTTTGAGCTCGTGGGCTAAGATTTAAAAAAAACGATCAGTGGGAATCCAGCTTTCAGGGGAGACCTCTTCCAAGCCTCTCAGAGGTCGTGGGGCCGAACGGCGAGCGTCAAAGCACTCAGTTTCGGTCCAGTAGTAGGCCTTTATTGACTAAATTGTAACATGACGACCTATGTGATTTTGGCAGACCTTTTTAGCGCCTAGTTTTCAGCTTCTGGGCTAAGATTTGAAACAAACGATCGGTGGGAATCCAGCTTTCAGGGGAGACCTCCCCCGAGTCTCAGGACGGCTGTGGGGCCGAACGGCGAGCGTCAAAGCACTCGGTTTCTCTCCAGTAGTAGGCCTTTATTGAGTAAATTGTAACATGACGACCTATGTGATTTTGGTAGGACTTTTTAGCGCCTACTTTTCAGCTTCTGGGCTAAGATTTGAAACAAACGATCGGTGGGAATCCAGCTTTCAGGGGAGACCTCCCCCGAGTCTCTGGACGGCTGTGGGGCCGAGCAGCAAGCGTTAAAGCACTCAGTTTCGCTCGAGTACCATGACGACCGATTTGACTTCGGCACGACTTTAGGTCGCTTAATTTCAGCCTAGCGGGCTAGGAATTCACACAGACAATCCTTGGGAATCCAGCTTTCAGGGGAGGCCTCTTCCAAGCCTCTCAGAGGTCGTGGGGCCGAACGGCGAGCGTCAAAGCACTCGGTTTCGCTCCAGTAGTAGGCCTTTATTGACTAAATTGTAACATGACGACCTATGTGACTTTGGCAAGACTTTTTAGCGCCTACTTTTGAGTTAGTAGGCTAAGCTTTGAAAAAAAACGATCGGTGGGAATCCAGCTTTCAGGGGAGGCCTCCCCCGAGTCTCTGGACAGCTGTGGGGCCGAACGGCGAGCGTCAAAGCACTCGGTTTCTCGCTAGTATTAGGCCTTAATTGACTAAATTGTAACATGACGACCTATGTGACTTTGGCAGGACATTTTAGCGCCTACTTTTGAGCTAGTGGGCTAGGATTTGAAACAAACGATCGGTGGGAATCCAGCTTTCAGGGGGGGGCTCCCCCGAGTCTCTGGACTGCTGTGGGACCGAGCGGCGAGCGTTAAAGCACTCAGTTTCGCTCGAGTAGCATGACGACCGATTTGACTTCGGCACGGCTTTAGGTCGCTTAATTTCAGCCTAGCGGGCTAGGAATTCACACAGACAAGCCTTGGGAATCCAGCTTTCAAGGGAGGCCTCTTCCAAGCCTCTCTGAGCTCGTGGGGCCGAACGGCGAGCGTCAAAGCACTCGGTTTTGCTCCAGTAGTAGGCCTTTATTGACTAAATTGTAACATGACGACCTATGTGACTTTGGCAGGACTTTATAGCGCTTACTTTTGACCTAGTGGGCTAAGATTTGAAACAAACGATCGGTGGGAATCCAGCTTTCAGGGGAGGCCTCCCCCTAGTCTCTGGACGGCTGTGGGGCCGAACGGCAAGCGTCAAAGCACTCGGTTTCGCTCCAGTAGTAGGCCTTTATTGAGTAAATTGTAACATGACGACCTATGTGATTTTGGCAGGACGTTTTAGCGCCTACTTTTCAGCTACTGGGCTAATATTAGAAACAAACGATCGGTGGGAATCTAGCTTTCAGGGGAGGCCGCTTCCAAGCCTCTCGGAGGTCGTGGGGCCGAACGGCGAGCGTCAAAGCAATCGGTTTCGCTCCAGTAGTAGGCCTTTATTGACTAAATTGTGACATGACGACCTATGTGACTTTGGCAGGACTTTTTAGCGCCTACTTTTCAGCTACTGGGCTAAGATGTGAAAAAAACGATCGGTGGGAATCCAGGTTTTAGGGGAGGCCTCTTCCAAGCCTCTCAGAGGTCGTGGGCCCGAACGGCGAGCGTCAAAGCACTCGGTTTATCTCAAGTAGTAGGCCTTTATTGACTAAATTGTAACATGACAACCTATGTGACTTTGGCAGAACGTTTTAGCGCTTACTTTTCAGCTACTGGGCTAAGATTTGAAACAAACGATCGGTGGGAATCCAGCTTTAGGGGGAGGCCTCCCCCGAGTCTCTGGACATCTGTGGGGCCGAACGGCGAGCGTCAAAGCACTCGGTTTCTCTCCAATAGTAGGCCTTTATTGACTAAATTGTAACATGACGACCTATGTGACTTTGGCGGGACATTTTAGCGCCTACTTTTGAGCTAGTCGGCTAAGATTTGAAACAAACGATCGGTGGGAATCCAGCTTTCAGGGGAGGCCTCCCCCGAGTATCTGGACAGCTGTGTGGCCGAACGGCGAGCGTCAAAGCACTCGGTTTCTCTCCAGTATTAGGCCTTTATTGACTAAATTGTAACATGACGACCTATGTGACTTTGGCAGGGCTTTTTAGCGCTTACGTTTGAGCTAGTGGGCTAAGATTTGAAATAAAAGATTGGTGGGAATCCAGGTTTCAGGGGACGCCTACCCCGAGTCTCGGGACGGCTGTGGGGCAGAGCGGCGAGCGTTAAAGCACTCAGTTTCGGTCAGGTAGTAGGCCTTTATTGACTAAATTGTAACATGACGACCTATGTGATTTTGGCATGACTTTTTAACGTCTACTTTTGAGCTAGTGGGCTAAGATTTAAAACAAACGATCAGTGGGAATCCAGCTTTCAGGGGAGACCTCTTCCAAGCCTCTCAGAGGTCGTGGGGCCGAACGACGAGCGTCAAAGCAGTCGGTTTCTCTCCAGTAGTAGGCCTTTATTGACTAAATTGTAACGTGACGACCTATGTGACTTTGGCAGGACTTTTTAGCGCTTACTTTTCAGCTACTGGGCTAAGATTTGAAACAAATGATCGGTGGGAATCCAGCTTTCAGGGGAGGCCTCTTCCAAGCTTCTCAGAGGTCGTGGGCCCAAACGGCGAGCGTCAAAGCACTCTGTTGCGCTCCAATAGTAGGCCTTTATTGACTAAATTGTAACATGACAACCTATGTGACTTTGGCATGACTTTTTAGCGCCTACGTTTGAGCTAGTGGGCTAAGATTTAAAACAAACGATCAGTGGGAATCCAGCTTTCAGGGGAGACCTCTTCCAAGCCTCTCAGAGGTCGTGGGGCCGAACGGCGAGCGTCAAAGCACTCAGTTTCGGTCCAGTAGTAGGCCTTTATTGACTAAATTGTAACATGACGACCTATGTGATTTTGGCAGAACTTTTTAGCGCCTACTTTTCAGCTTCTGGGCTAAGATTTGAAAGAAACGATCGGTGGGAATCCAGCTTTCAGCGGAGGCCTCCCCCGAGTCTCAGGACGGCTGTGGGGCCGAACGGCGAGCGTCAAAGCACTCGGTTTCTCTCCAGTAGTAGGCCTTTATTGAGTAAATTGTAACATGACGACCTATGTGATTTTGGTAGGACTTTTTAGCGCCTACTTTTCAGCTTCTGGGCTAAGATTTGAAACAAACGATCGGTGGGAATCCAGCTTTCAGGGGAGACCTCCCCCGAGTCTCTGGACGGCTGTGGGGCCGAGCAGCAAGCGTTAAAGCACTCAGTTTCGCTCGAGTACCATGACGACCGATTTGACTTCGGCATGACTTTAGGTCGCTTCATTTCAGCCTAGCGGGCTAGGAATTCACACAGACAATCCTTGGGAATCCAGCTTTCAGGGGTGGCCTCTTCCAAGCCGCTCAGAGGTCGTGGGGCCGAGCGGCGAGCGTTAAAGCACTCAGTTTCGGTCCAGTAGTATGCCTTTATTGACTAAATTGTAACATGACGACCTATGTGATTTTGGCAGGAATTTTTAGCGCTTACGTTTGAGCTAATGCGCTAAGATTTGAAACAAACGATCGGTGGGAATCCAGCCTTCAGGGGAGTCCTCCCCCGAGTCTCTGGACGGCTGTGGGGCCGAGGGGCGAGCGTTAAAGCACTCAGTTTCGCTCGAGTACCATGACGACCGATTTGACATCGGCACGACTTTAGGTCGCTAAATTTCAGCCTAGCGGGCTAGGAATTCACACAGACAATCCTTGGGAATCCAGCTTTCAGGGGAGGCCTCTTCCAAGCCTCTCAGAGGTCGTGGGGCCGAACGGCAAGCGTCAAAGCACTCAGTTTCGGTCCAGTTGTAGGCCTTTATTGACTAAATTGTAACATGACGACCTATGTGTTTATGGCAAGACTTTTTTGCGCCTTCTTTTCAGCTTCTGGGCTAAGATTTGAAAAAAACGATCGGTGGGAATCCAGCTTTCAGGGGAGGCCTCCCCCGAGTCTCTGGACAGCTGTGGGGCCGAACGGCGAGCGTCAAAGCAGTCGGTTTCTCGCCAGTATTAGGCCTTAATTGACTAAATTGTAACATGAAGACCTATGTGACTTTGGCAGGACTTTTTAGCGCCTACTTTTGAGCTAGTGGGCTAGGATTTGAAACAAACGATCGGTGGGAATCCAGCTTTCAGGGGAGGCCTCCCCCGAGTCTCTGGACGGCTGTGGGACCGAGCGGCGAGCGTTAAAGCACTCAGTTTCGCTCGAGTACCATGACGACCAATTTGACTTCGGCACGGCTTTAGGTCGCTTAATTTCAGCCTAGCGGGCTAGGAATTCACACAGACAAGCCTTGGGAATCCAGCTTTCAAGGGAGGCCTCTTCCAAGCCTCTCTGAGCTCGTGGGGCCGAACGGCGAGCGTCAAAGCACTCGGTTTTGCTCCAGTAGTAGGCCTTTATTGACTAAATTGTAACATGACGACCTATGTGACTTTGGCAGGACTTTATAGCGCTTACTTTTGACCTAGTGGGCTAAGATTTGAAACAAACGATCGGTGGGAATCCAGCTTTCAGGGGAGGCCTCCCCCTAGTCTCTGGACGGCTGTGGGGCCGAACGGCGAGCGTCAAAGCACTCGGTTTCGCTCCAGTAGTAGGCCTTTATTGAGTAAATTGTAACATCACGACCTATGTGACTTTGGCAGGGCTTTTTAGCGCTTACGTTTGAGCTAGTGGGCTAAGATTTGAAATAAAAGATTGGTGGGAATCCAGGTTTCAGGGGACGCCTACCCCGAGTCTCGGGACGGCTGTGGGGCAGAGCGGCGAGCCTTAAAGCACTCAGTTTCGGTCCATTAGTAGGCCTTTATTGACTAAATTGTAACATGACGACCTATGTGACTTTGGCATGACTTTTTAGCGCCTACTTTTGATCAAGTGGGCTAAGATTTAAAACAAACAATCGGTGGGAATCCAGCTTTCAGGGGAGGCCTCATCCAAGCCTCTCAGAGGTCGTGGGGCCGAACGGCAAGCATCAAAGCACTCGGTTTCTCTCCAGTAGTAGGCCTTTATTGACTAAATTGTAACATGACGACCTATGTGATTTTGGCAGGACATTTTTGCGCCTACTTTTCAGCTACTGGGCTAAGATTTGAAACAAACGATCGGTGGGAATCCAGCTTTCAGGGGAGACCTCCCCCGAGTCTCTGGACGGCTGTGGGGCCGAGCAGCAAGCGTTAAAGCACTCAGTTTCGCTCGAGTACCATGACGACCGATTTGACTTCGGCATGACTTTAGGTCGCTTCATTTCAGCCTAGCGGGCGAGGAATTCACACAGACAATCCTTGGGAATCCAGCTTTCAGGGGTGGCCTCTTCCAAGCCGCTCAGAGGTCGTGGGGCCGAGCGGCCAGCGTTAAAGCACTCAGTTTCGGTCCAGTAGTAGGCCTTTATTGACTAAATTGTAACATGACGACCTATGTGATTTTGGCAGGACTTTTTAGCGCTTACGTTTGAGCTAGTGCGCTAAGATTTGAAATAAACGATCGGTGGGAATCCAGCCTTCAGGGGAGTCCTCCCCCGAGTCTCTGGACGGCTGTGGGGCCGAGGGGCGAGCGTTAAAGCACTCAGTTTCGCTCGAGTACCATGACGACCGATTTGACTTCGGCACGACTTTAGGTCACTTAATTTCAGCCTAGCGGGCTAGGAATTCACACAGACAATCCTTGGGAATCCAGATTTCAGGGGAGGCCTCTTCCAAGCCTCTCAGAAGTCGTGGGGCCGAACGGCGAGCGTCAAAGCACTCGGTTTCGCTCCAGTAGTCGGCCTTTATTGACCAAATTGTAACATGACGACCTATGTGACTTTGGCAGGACTTTTTAGCGCCTACTTTTGAACTAGTGGGCTAAGATTTGAAACAAACGATCGGTGGGAATCCAGCTTTCAGGGGAGGCCTCTCCCGAGTCTCTGGACGGCTGTGGGGCCGAACGGCGAGCGTCAAAGCACTCTGTTTCGCTCCAGTCGTAGGCCTTTATTGACTAAATTGTAACATGACGACCTATGTGATTTTGGCATGACTTTTTAGCGCTTACTTTTGAGCTAGTGTGCTAAGATTTGAAACAAATGATCGGTGGCAATCCAGCTTTCAGGGGACGCCTCCCCCGAGTCTCTGGACGGCTGTGGGGCAGAGCGGCGAGCGTTAAAGCACTCAGTTTCGGTCCAGTAAGAGGCCTTTGACTAAATTGTAACATGACGACCTATGTGACTTTGGCATGACTTTTTAGCGCCTACTTTTGAGCTAGTGGGCTAAGATTTAAAACAAACGATCAGTGGGAATCCAGCATTCAGGGGAGGCCTCTTCCAAGCCTCTCAGAGGTCGTGGGGCCGAACGGTGAGCATCAAAGCTCTCAGTTACGGTCCAATAGGAGGCCTTTATTGACTAAATTGTAACATCACGACCTATGTGACTTTGGCATGACTTTTTAGCGCCTACGTTTGAGCTAGTGGGCTAAGATTTAAAACAAACGATTGGTGGGAATCCAGCTTTCAGGGGATGCCTCTTCCAAGCCTTTCGGAGGTCGTGGGGCCGAACGGCGAGCGTCAAAGCACTCGGTTTCTCTCCAGTAGTAGGCCTTTATTGACTAAATTGTAACATGACAACCTATGTGACTTTGGCAGGACTTTTTAGCGCTTACTTTTGAGCTAGTGCGCTAAGATTTGAAACAAACGATCGGTGGGAATCCAGCTTTCAGGGGAGGCCTCTTCCAAGCCTCTCAGAGGTCGTGGGGCCGAACGGCGAGCGTCAAAGCACTCAGTTTCGGTCCAGTAGTAGGCCTTTATTGACTAAATTGTAACATGACGACCTATGTGATTTTGGCAGGACATTTTAGCGCTTACTTTTGGCCTAGTGAGCTAAGATTTGAAACAAACGATCGGTGGGAATCCAGCTTTCAGGGTAGGACTCCCCCGAGTCTCTGGAAAGCTGTGGGGCCGAACGGCGAGCGTCAAAGCACTCGGTTTCTCTCCAGTAGTTGGCCTTTATTGAGTAAATTGTAACATGACGACCTATGTGATTTTGGCAGGGCCTTTTAGCGCCTACTTTTCAGCTACTGGGCTAAGATTTGAAACAAACGATCGGTGGGAATCCAGCTTTCAGGGGAGGCCTCTTCCAAGCCTCTCGGAGGTCGTGGGGCCGAACGGCATGCGTCAAAGCACTCGGTTTCGCTCCAGTAGTAGGCCTTTATTGACTAAATTGTAACATGACATCCTATGTGACTTTGGCAGGACTTTTTAGCGCTTACTTTTGAGCTAGTGCGCTAAGATTTGAAACAAACGATCGGTGGGAATCCAGCTTACAGGGGAGTCCTCCCCCGAGTCTCTGGACGGCTGTTGGGCCGAGCGGCGAGCGTTAAAGCACTCAGTTTCGTTCGAGTACCATGACGACCGATTTGACTTCGGCACGACTTTAGGTCGCTTAATTGCAGCCTAGCGGGCTAGGAATTCACACAGACAATCCTTGGGAATCCAGCTTTCAGGGGAGGCCTCTTCCAAGCCTCTCAGAGGTCGTGGGGCCGAACGGCGAGCGTCAAAGCACTCGGTTTCGCTCCAGTAGTAGGCCTTTATTGACTAAATTGTAACATGACGACCTATGTGATTTTGGCAGGACTTTTTAGCGCCTACTTTTCAGCTACTGGGCTAAGATTTGAAACAAACGATCGGTGGGAATCCAGCTTTCAGGGGCGGCCGCTTCCAAGCCTCTCGGGGGTTGTGGGGCTGAACGGCGAGCGTCAAAGCACTCTGTTTCGCTCCAGTCGTAGGCCTTTATTGACTAAATTGTAACATGACGACCTATGTGATTTTGGCATGACTTTTTAGCGCTTACTTTTGAGCTAGTGTGCTAAGATTTGAAACAAATGATCGGTGGCAATCCAGCTTTCAGGGGACGCCTCCCCCGAGTCTCTGGACGGCTGTGGGGCAGAGCGGCGAGCGTTAAAGCACTCAGTTTCGGTCCAGTAAGAGGCCTTTGACTAAATTGTAACATGACGACCTATGTGACTTTGGCATGACTTTTTAGCGCCTACTTTTGAGCTAGTGGGCTAAGATTTAAAACAAACGATCAGTGGCAATCCAGCATTCAGGGGAGGCCTCTTCCAAGCCTCTCAGAGGTCGTGGGGCCGAACGGTGAGCATCAAAGCACTCAGTTTCGGTCCAGTAAGAGGCCTTTGACTAAATTGTAACATGACGACCTATGTGACTTTGGCATGACTTTTTAGCGCCTACTTTTGAGCTAGTGTGCTAAGATGTGAAACAAACGATCGGTGGGAATCCAGCTTTCAGGGGAGGCCTCCCCCGAGTCTCTGGACGGCTGTGGGACCGAGCGGCGAGCGTTAAAGCACTCAGTTTCGCTCGAGTACCATGACGACCAATTTGACTTCGGCACGGCTTTAGGTCGCTTAATTTCAGCCTAGCGGGCTAGGAATTCACACAGACAAGCCTTGGGAATCCAGCTTTCAAGGGAGGCCTCTTCCAAGCCTCTCTGAGCTCGTGGGGCCGAACGGCGAGCGTCAAAGCACTCGGTTTTGCTCCAGTAGTAGGCCTTTATTGACTAAATTGTAACATGACGACCTATGTGACTTTGGCAGGACTTTATAGCGCTTACTTTTGACCTAGTGGGCTAAGATTTGAAACAAACGATCGGTGGGAATCCAGCTTTCAGGGGAGGCCTCCCCCTAGTCTCTGGACGGCTGTGGGGCCGAACGGCGAGCGTCAAAGCACTCGGTTTCGCTCCAGTAGTAGGCCTTTATTGAGTAAATTGTAACATCACGACCTATGTGACTTTGGCAGGGCTTTTTAGCGCTTACGTTTGAGCTAGTGGGCTAAGATTTGAAATAAAAGATTGGTGGGAATCCAGGTTTCAGGGGACGCCTACCCCGAGTCTCGGGACGGCTGTGGGGCAGAGCGGCGAGCGTTAAAGCACTCAGTTTCGGTCCAGTAGTAGGCCTTTATTGACTAAATTGTAACATGACGACCTATGTGACTTTGGCATGACTTTTTAGCGCCTACTTTTGATCAAGTGGGCTAAGATTTAAAACAAACAATCGGTGGGAATCCAGCTTTCAGGGGAGGCCTCTTCCAAGCCTCTCAGAGGTCGTGGGGCCGAACGGCAAGCATCAAAGCACTCGGTTTCTCTCCAGTAGTAGGCCTTTATTGACTAAATTGTAACATGACGACCTATGTGATTTTGGCAGGACATTTTTGCGCCTACTTTTCAGCTACTGGGCTAAGATTTGAAACAAACGATCAGTGGGAATCCAGCTTTCAGGGGAGACCTCCCCCGAGTCTCTGGACGGCTGTGGGGCCGAGCAGCAAGCGTTAAAGCACTCAGTTTCGCTCGAGTACCATGACGACCGATTTGACTTCGGCATGACTTTAGGTCGCTTCATTTCAGCCTAGCGGGCTAGGAATTCACACAGACAATCCTTGAGAATCCAGCTTTCAGGGGTGGCCTCTTCCAAGCCGCTCAGAGGTCGTGGGGCCGAGCGGCCAGCGTTAAAGCACTCAGTTTCGGTCCAGTAGTAGGCCTTTATTGACTAAATTGTAACATGACGACCTATGTGATTTTGGCAGGACTTTTTAGCGCTTACGTTTGAGCTAGTGCGCTAAGATTTGAAACAAACGATCGGTGGGAATCCAGCCTTCAGGGGAGTCCTCCCCCGAGTCTCTGGACGGCTGTGGGGCCGAGGGGCGAGCGTTAAAGCACTCAGTTTCGCTCGAGTACCATGACGACCGATTTGACTTCGGCACGACTTTAGGTCACTTAATTTCAGCCTAGCGGGCTAGGAATTCACACAGACAATCCTTGGGAATCCAGCTTTCAGGGGAGGCCTCTTCCAAGCCTCTCAGAGGTCGTGGGGCCGAACGGCGAGCGTCAAAGCACTCAGTTTCGGTCCAGTTGTAGGCCTTTATTGACTAAATTGTAACATGACGACCTATGTGTTTATGGCAGGACTTTTTTGCGCCTTCTTTTCAGCTTCTGGGCTAAGATTTGTAAAAAACGATCGGTGGGAATCCAGCTTTCAGGGGAGGCCTCCTCCGAGTCTCTGGACAGCTGTGGGGCCGAACGGCGAGCGTCAAAGCACTCGGTTTCTCGCCAGTATTAGGCCTTAATTGACTAAATTGTAACATGACGACCTATGTGACTTTGGCAGGACTTTTTAGCGCCTACTTTTGAGCTAGTGGGCTAGGATTTGAAACAAACGATCGGTGGGAATCCAGCTTTCAGGGGAGGCCTCCCCCGAGTCTCTGGACGGCTGTGGGACCGAGCGGCGAGCGTTAAAGCACTCAGTTTCGCTCGAGTACCATGACGACCGATTTGACTTCGGTATGGCTTTAGGTCGCTTACTTTCAGCCTAGCGGGCTAGGAATTCACACAGACAAGCCTTGGGAATCCAGCTTTCAAGGGAGGCCTCTTCCAAGCCTCTCTGAGCTCGTGGGGCCGAACGGCGAGTATCAAAGCACTCGGTTTTGCTCCAGTAGTAGGCCTTTATTGACTAAATTGTAACATGACGACCTATGTGACTTTGGCAGGACTTTATAGCGCTTACTTTTGACCTAGTGGGCTAAGATTTGAAACAAACGATCGGTGGGAATCCAGCTTTCAGGGGAGGCCTCTTCCAAGCCTCTCAGAGGTCGTGGGGCCGAACGGCGAGCGTCAAAGCACTCAGTTTCGGTCCAGTTGTAGGCCTTTATTGACTAAATTGTAACATGACGACCTATGTGTTTATGGCAGGACTTTTTTGCGCCTTCTTTTCAGCTTCTGGGCTAAGATTTGTAAAAAACGATCGGTGGGAATCCAGCTTTCAGGGGAGGCCTCCCCCGAGTCTCTGGACAGCTGTGGGGCCGAACGGCGAGCGTCAAAGCACTCGGTTTCTCGCCAGTATTAGGCCTTAATTGACTAAATTGTAACATGACGACCTATGTGACTTTGGCAGGACTTTTTAGCGCCTACTTTTGAGCTAGTGGGCTAGGATTTGAAACAAACGATCGGTGGGAATCCAGCTTTCAGGGGAGGCCTCCCCCGAGTCTCTGGACGGCTGTGGGACCGAGCGGCGAGCGTTAAAGCACTCAGTTTCGCTCGAGTACCATGACGACCGATTTGACTTCGGTATGGCTTTAGGTCGCTTACTTTCAGCCTAGCGGGCTAGGAATTCACACAGACAAGCCTTGGGAATCCAGCTTTCAAGGGAGGCCTCTTCCAAGCCTCTCTGAGCTCGTGGGGCCGAACGGCGAGTATCAAAGCACTCGGTTTTGCTCCAGTAGTAGGCCTTTATTGACTAAATTGTAACATGACGACCTATGTCACTTTGGCAGGACTTTATAGCGCTTACTTTTGACCTAGTGGGCTAAGATTTGAAACAAACGATCGGTGGGAATCCAGCTTTCAGGGGAGGCCCCCCCCTAGTCTCTGGACGGCTGTGGGGCCGAACGGCGAGCGTCAAAGCACTCGGTTTCGCTCCAGTAGTAGGCCTTTATTGAGTAAATTGTAACATGACGACCTATGTGATTTTGGCAGGACATTTTAGCGCCTACTTTTCAGCTACTGGGCTAATATTAGAAACAAACGATCGGTGGGAATCCAGCTTTCAGGGGAGGCCGCTTCCAAGCCTCTCGGAGGTCGTGGGGCCGAACGGCGAGCGTCAAAGCACTCGGTTTCGCTCCAGTAGTAGGCCTTTATTGAGTAAATTGTAACATCACGACCTATGTGACTTTGGCAGGGCTTTTTAGCGCTTACGTTTGAGCTAGTGGGCTAAGATTTGAAATAAAAGATTGGTGGGAATCCAGGTTTCAGGGGACGCCTACCCCGAGTCTCGGGACGGCTGTGGGGCAGAGCGGCGAGCGTTAAAGCACTCAGTTTCGGTCCAGTAGTAGGCCTTTATTGACTAAATTGTAACATGACGACCTATGTGACTTTGGCATGACTTTTTAGCGCCTACTTTTGATCAAGTGGGCTAAGATTTAAAACAAACAATCGGTGGGAATCCAGCTTTCAGGGGAGGCCTCTTCCAAGCCTCTCAGAGGTCGTGGGGCCGAACGGCAAGCATCAAAGCACTCGGTTTCTCTCCAGTAGTAGGCCTTTATTGACTAAATTGTAACATGACGACCTATGTGATTTTGGCAGGACATTTTTGCGCCTACTTTTCAGCTACTGGGCTAAGATTTGAAACAAACGATCGGTGGGAATCCAGCTTTCAGGGGAGGCCCCCCCCCTAGTCTCTGGACGGCTGTGGGGCCGAACGGCGAGCGTCAAAGCACTCGGTTTCGCTCCAGTAGTAGGCCTTTATTGAGTAAATTGTAACATGACGACCTATGTGATTTTGGCAGGACATTTTAGCGCCTACTTTTCAGCTACTGGGCTAATATTAGAAACAAACGATCGGTGGGAATCCAGCTTTCAGGGGAGGCCGCTTCCAAGCCTCTCGGAGGTCGTGGGGCCGAACGGCGAGCGTCAAAGCAATCGGTTTCGCTCCAGTAGTAGGCCTTTATTGACTAAATTGTGACATGACGACCTATGTGACTTTGGCAGGACTTTTTAGTACCTACTTTTCAGCTACTGGGCTAAGATGTGAAGAAAACGATCGGTGGGAATCCAGCTTTCAGGGGAGGCCTCTTCCAAGCCTCTCAGAGGTCGTGGGCCCGAACGGCGAGCGTCAAAGCACTCGGTTTCTCTCAAGTAGTAGGCCTTTATTGACTAAATTGTAACATGACAACCTATGTGACTTTGGCAGAACGTTTTAGCGCTTACTTTTGACCTAGTGCGCTAAGATTTGAAACAAACGATCGGTGGGAATCCAGCTTTCAGGGGAGGCCTCCCCCGAGTCTCTGGACAGCTGTGGGACCGAACAGCGAGCGTCAAAGCAGTCGGTTTCTCTCCAGTAGTAGGCCTTTATTGACTAAATTGTAACGTGACGACCTATGTGACTTTGGCAGGACTTTTTAGCGCTTACTTTTCAGCTACTGGGCTAAGATTTGAAACAAATGATCGGTGGGAATCCAGCTTTCAGGGGAGGCCTCTTCCAAGCTTCTCAGAGGTCGTGGGCCCAAACGGCGAGCGTCAAAGCACTCTGTTGCGCTCCAATAGTAGGCCTTTATTGACTAAATTTTAACATGACAACCTATGTGACTTTGGCAGGACTTTTTAGCACTTACTTTGGACCTAGTGCGCTAAGATTTGAAACAAACCATCGGTGGGAATCCAGCTTTCAGGGGAGGCCTCCCCCGAGTCTCTGGACAGCTGTGGGACCGAACGGCGAGCGTCAAAGCAGTCGGTTTCTCTCCAGTAGTAGGCCTTTATTGACTAAATTGTAACGTGACGACCTATGTGACTTTGGCAGGACTTTTTAGCGCTTACTTTTCAGCTACTGGGCTAAGATTTGAAACAAACGATCGGTGGGAATCCAGCTTTCAGGGGAGGCCTCCCCCGAGTCTCTGGACGGCTGTGGGACCGAGCGGCGAGCGTTAAAGCACTCAGTTTCGCTCGAGTACCATGACGACCGATTTGACTTCGGTATGGCTTTAGGTCGCTTACTTTCAGCCTAGCGGGCTAGGAATTCACACAGACAAGCCTTGGGAATCCAGCTTTCAAGGGAGGCCTCTTCCAAGCCTCTCTGAGCTCGTGGGGCCGAACGGCGAGTATCAAAGCACTCGGTTTTGCTCCAGTAGTAGGCCTTTATTGACTAAATTGTAACATGACGACCTATGTGACTTTGGCAGGACTTTATAGCGCTTACTTTTGACCTAGTGGGCTAAGATTTGAAACAAACGATCGGTGGGAATCCAGCTTTCAGGGGAGGCCCCCCCCTAGTCTCTGGACGGCTGTGGGGCCGAACGGCGAGCGTCAAAGCACTCGGTTTCGCTCCAGTAGTAGGCCTTTATTGAGTAAATTGTAACATGACGACCTATGTGATTTTGGCAGGACATTTTAGCGCCTACTTTTCAGCTACTGGGCTAATATTAGAAACAAACGATCGGTGGGAATCCAGCTTTCAGGGGAGGCCGCTTCCAAGCCTCTCGGAGGTCGTGGGGCCGAACGGCGAGCGTCAAAGCAATCGGTTTCGCTCCAGTAGTAGGCCTTTATTGACTAAATTGTGACATGACGACCTATGTGACTTTGGCAGGACTTTTTAGTACCTACTTTTCAGCTACTGGGCTAAGATGTGAAGAAAACGATCGGTGGGAATCCAGCTTTCAGGGGAGGCCTCTTCCAAGCCTCTCAGAGGTCGTGGGCCCGAACGGCGAGCGTCAAAGCACTCGGTTTCTCTCAAGTAGTAGGCCTTTATTGACTAAATTGTAACATGACAACCTATGTGACTTTGGCAGAACGTTTTAGCGCTTACTTTTGACCTAGTGCGCTAAGATTTGAAACAAACGATCGGTGGGAATCCAGCTTTCAGGGGAGGCCTCCCCCGAGTCTCTGGACAGCTGTGGGACCGAACAGCGAGCGTCAAAGCAGTCGGTTTCTCTCCAGTAGTAGGCCTTTATTGACTAAATTGTAACGTGACGACCTATGTGACTTTGGCAGGACTTTTTAGCGCTTACTTTTCAGCTACTGGGCTAAGATTTGAAACAAATGATCGGTGGGAATCCAGCTTTCAGGGGAGGCCTCTTCCAAGCTTCTCAGAGGTCGTGGGCCCAAACGGCGAGCGTCAAAGCACTCTGTTGCGCTCCAATAGTAGGCCTTTATTGACTAAATTTTAACATGACAACCTATGTGACTTTGGCAGGACTTTTTAGCGCTTACTTTGGACCTAGTGCGCTAAGATTTGAAACAAACCATCGGTGGGAATCCAGCTTTCAGGGGAGGCCTCCCCCGAGTCTCTGGACAGCTGTGGGACCGAACGGCGAGCGTCAAAGCAGTCGGTTTCTCTCCAGTAGTAGGCCTTTATTGACTAAATTGTAACGTGACGACCTATGTGACTTTGGCAGGACTTTTTAGCGCTTACTTTTCAGCTACTGGGCTAAGATTTGAAACAAATGATCGGTGGGAATCCAGCTTTCAGGGGAGGCCTCTTCCAAGCTTCTCAGAGGTCGTGGGCCCAAACGGCGAGCGTCAAAGCACTCTGTTGCGCTCCAATAGTAGGCCATTATTGACTAAATTGTAACATGACAACCTATGTGACTTTGGCAGGACTTTTTAGCGCTTACTTTGGACCTAGTGCGCTAAGATTTGAAACAAACGATCGGTGGGAATCCAGCTTTCAGGGGAGTCCTCCCCCGAGTCTCTGGACGGCTGTGGGGCCGAGCGGCGAGCGTTAAAGCACTCAGTTTTGCTCGAGTACCATGACGACCGATTTGACTTCGGCACGACTTTAGGTCGCTTAATTTCAGCCTAGCGGGCTAGGATTTCACCCAGACAAGCCTTGGGAATCCAGCTTTCAGGGGAGGCCTCTTCCAAGCCTCTCGGATGTCGTGGGGCCGAACGGCGAGCGTCAAAGCACTCGGTTTCGCTCCAGTAGTCGGCCTTTATTGACCAAATTGTAACATGACGACCTATGTGACTTTGGCAGGACTTTTTAGCGCCTACTTTTGAACTAGTGGGCTAAGATTTGAAACAAACGATCGGTGGGAATCCAGCTTTCAGGGGAGGCCTCTCCCGAGTCTCTGGACGGCTGTGGGGCCGAACGGCGAGCGTCAAAGCACTCGGTTTCTCTCCAGTAGTAGGCCTTTATTGAGTAAATTGTAACATGACGACCTATGTGATTTTGGCAGGACTTTTTAGTGCCTACTTCTCAGCTACTGGGCTAAGATTTGAAACAAACAATCGGTGGGAATCCAGCTTTCAGGGGAGGCCTCCCCCGAGTCTCTGGACGGCTGTGGGGCCGAGCGGCGAGCGTTAAAGCACTCAGTTTCGGTCCAGTAAGAGGCCTTTGACTAAATTGTAACATGACGACCTATGTGACTTTGGCATGACTTTTTAGCGCCTACTTTTGAGCTAGTGGGCTAAGATTTAAAACAAACGATCAGTGGGAATCCAGCATTCAGGGGAGGCCTCTTCCAAGCCTCTCAGAGGTCGTGGGGCCGAACGGTGAGCATCAAAGCACTCAGTTACGGTCCAATAGGAGGCCTTTATTGACTAAATTGTAACATCACGACCTATGTGACTTTGGCATGACTTTTTAGCGCCTACTTTTGAGCTAGTGGGCTAAGATTTAAAACAAACGATTGGTGGGAATCCAGCTTTCAGGGGATGCCTCTTCCAAGCCTTTCGGAGGTCGTGGGGCCGAACGGCTAGCGTCAAAGCACTCGGTTTCTCTCCAGTAGTAGGCCTTTATTGACTAAATTGTAACATGACAACCTATGTGACTTTGGCAGGACTTTTTAGCGCTTACTTTTGAGCTAGTGCGCTAAGATTTGAAACAAACGATCGGTGGGAATCCAGCTTTCAGGGGAGGCCTCTTCCAAGCCTCTCAGAGGTCGTGGGGCCGAACGGCGAGCGTCAAAGCACTCAGTTTCGGTCCAGTAGTAGGCCTTTATTGACTAAATTGTAACATGACGACCTATGTGATTTTGGCAGGACATTTTAGCGCTTACTTTTGGCCTAGTGAGCTAAGATTTGAAACAAACGATCGGTGGGAATCCAGCTTTCAGGGTAGGACTCCCCCGAGTCTCTGGAAAGCTGTGGGGCCGAACGGCGAGCGTCAAAGCACTCGGTTTCTCTCCAGTAGTTGGCCTTTATTGAGTAAATTGTAACATGACGACCTATGTGATTTTGGCAGGGCCTTTTAGCGCCTACTTTTCAGCTACTGGGCTAAGATTTGAAACAAACGATCGGTGGGAATCCAGCTTTCAGGGGAGGCCTCTTCCAAGCCTCTCGGAGGTCGTGGGGCCGAACGGCAAGCGTCAAAGCACTCGGTTTCGCTCCAGTAGTAGGCCTTTATTGACTAAATTGTAACATGACATCCTATGTGACTTTGGCAGGACTTTTTAGCGCTTACTTTTGAGCTAGTGGGCTAAGATTTAAAACAAACGATCGGTGGGAATCCAGCTTTCAGGGGAGGCCTCCCCCGAGTCTCTGGACTGCTGTGGGGCCGAGCGGCGACCGTTAAAGCACTCAGTTTCGCTCGAGTACCATGACGACCGATTTGATTTCGGCACGACTTTAGGTCGCTTAATTTCATTCTAGCGGGCTAGGAATTCACACAGACGATCCTTGGGAATCCAGCTTTCAGGGGAGGCCACTTCCAAGCCTCTCAGAGGTCGTGGGGCCTATCGGCGAGCGTCAAAGCACTCGGTTTCGCTCCAGTAGTAGGCCTTTATTGACTAAATTGTAACATGACGACCTATGTGATTTTGGCAGGACATTTTAGCGCTTAATTTTGGCCTAGTGAGCTAAGATTTGAAACAAACGATCGGTGGGAATCCAGCTTTCAGGGGAGGCCTCTTCCAAGCCTCTCAGAGAACGTGGGGCCGAACGGCGAGCGTCAAAGCACTTGGTTTCGCTCCAGTAGTAAGCCTTTATTGACTAAATTGTAACATGACGACCTATGTGACTTTGGCAGGAACTTTTAGCGCTTACTTTTGAGCTAGTGAGCTAGGATTTGAAACAAACGATCGGTGGGAATCCAGCTTTCAGGGGAGACCTCCCCCGAGTCTCTGGGCAGCTGTGGGGCCGAACGGCGAGCGTCAAAGCACTCGGTTTCTCTCCAGTAGTAGGCCTTTATTGACTAAATTGTAACATGACGACCCATGTGATTTTGGCAGGACTTTTTTGCGCCTACTTTTCAGCTACTGGGCTAAGATTTGAAACAAACGATCGGTGGGAATCCAGCTTTCAGGGGAGGCCTCCCCTGAGTCTCTGGACGGCTGTGGGGCCGAGCGGCGAGCGTTAAAGCACTCAGTTTCGCTCGAGTACCATGACGACCGATTTGACTTCGGCACGACTTTAGGTCGCTTAATTTCTACCTAGCGAGCTAGGAATTCACACAGACAAGCCTTGGGAATCCAGCTTTCAAGGGAGGCCTCTTCCAAGCCTCTCGGAGCTCGTGAGGCCGAACGGCGAGCGTCAAAGCACTCGGTTTCGCTCCAGCAGTAGGCCTTTATTGACTAAATTGTAACATGACGACCTCTGTGACTTTGGCAGGACATTTTAGCGCCTAGTTATGAGCTAGTGGGCTAAGATTTGAAACAAACGATCGGTGGGAATCCAGCTTTCAGGGGAGGCCTCTTCCAAGCTTCTCGGAGGTCGTGTGTACGTACGGCGAGCGTCAAAGCACTCTTTTTCGCTCCAGTAGTAGGCCTTTATTGACTAAATTGTAACATGACGACCTATGTGATTTTGGCAGGACGTTTTAGCGCCTACTTTTCAGCTACTTGGCTAAGATTTGAAATAAACGATCGGTGGGAATCCAGCTTTCAGGGGAGGCCTCTTCCAAGCCTTTCGGAGGTCGTGGGGCCGAACGGCGAGCGTCAAAGCACTCGGTTTCGCTCCAGTAGTAGGCCTTTATTGACTAAATTGTAACATGACAACCTATGTGACTTTGGCAGGACTTTTTAGCACTTACGTTTGAGCTAGTGGGCTAAGATTTGAAACAAACGATCGGTGGGAATCCAGCTTTCAGGGGAGGCCACCCCCGAGTCTTTGGACGGCTGTGTGGCCGAGCGGCGAGCGTTAAAGCACTGTTTCGCTCGAGTACCATGACGACCAATTTGACTTAGGCACGACTTTAGGTCACTTAATTTCCGCCTAGCGGGCTAGGAATTCACACAGACAATCCTTGGGAATCCAGCTTTCAGGGGAGGCCTCTTCCAAGCCTCTCAGAGGTCGTGGGGCCGAACGGCGAGCGTCAATGCACTCGGTTTCGCTCCTGTAGTAGGCCTTTATTCACTAAATTGTAACATGACGACCTATGTGACTTTGGCAGGACATTTTAGCGCTTACTTTTGAGCTAGTTGGCTAAGATTTTTAACAAACGATCAATGGGAATCCAGCTTTCAGGGGAGGCCTCCCCCGAGTCTCTGGACGGCTGTGGGGCCGAGCGGCAAGCGTTAAAGCACTCAGTTTCGCTCGAGTACCATGACGACCGATTTGACTTCGGCACAACTTTAGGTCGCTTAATTTCAGCCGAGCGGGCTAGGAATTCACACAGACAAGCCTTGGGAATCCAGCTTTCAAGGGAGGCCTCTTCCAAGCCTCTCGGAGGTCGTGGGGCCGAACGGAGAGCGTCGAAGGAGTCGGTTTCGCTCCAGTAGTAGGCCTTCCTTGACTAAATTGTAACATGACAACCTATGTGACTTTGGCAGAACTTTTTAGCGCTTACTTTTGAGCTAGTGGGCTAAGATTTGAAACAAACGATCGGTGGGAATCCAGTTTTCAGACGAGGCCTCCTCCGAGTCTCTGGTCGGCTGTGGGGCCGAGCGGCGAGCGTTAAAGCACTCAGTTTCGCTCGAGTACCATGACGACCGATTTGACTTCGGCACGACTTTAGGTCGCTTAACTTCCGCCGAGCGGGCTAGGAATTCACACAGACAAGCCGTGGGAATCCAGCTTTCAAGGGTGGCCTCTTCCAAGCCTCTCGGAGCTCGTGGGGCCGAACGGCGAGCGTCGAAGCACTCGGTTTCACTCCAGTAGTAGGCCTTTATTGACTAAATTGTAACATGACGACCTATGTTACTTTGGCAGGACCTTTTAGCGCTTACTTTTTATATAGTGGGCTAAGATTTGAAACAAACGATCGGTGGGAATCCAGCTTTCAGGGGAGGCCTCCCCCGAGTCTCTGTACGGCTGTGGGGCCGAACGGCGAGCGTCAAAGCACTCGGTTTCTCTCCAGTAGTAGGCCTTTATTGACTAAATTGTAACATGACGACCTATGTGATTTTGGCAGGACGTTTTAGCGCCTACTTTTCAGCGACTTGGCTAAGATTTGCAATAAACGATCGGTGGGAATCCAGCTTTCAGGGGAGGCCTCTTGCAAGCCTTTCGGAGGTCGTGGGGCCGAACGGCGAGCGTCAAAGCACTCGGTTTCGGTCCAGTAGTAGGCCTTTATTGACTAAATTGTAACATGACAACCTATGTGACTTTGGCAGGACTTTTTAGCGCTTACTTTTGAGCTAGTGGGCTAAGATTTGAAACAAACAATCGGTGGGAATCCAGCTTTCAGGGGAGGCCTCCCCCGAGTCTCTGGACGGCTGTGGGGCCGAGTGGCGAGCGTTAAAGTACTCAGTTTCGCTCGAATACCATTACGACCGATTTGACTTCGGCACGACTTTAGGTCACTTAATTTCAGCCTAGCGGGCTAGGGATTCACACAGACAATCCTTGGGAATCCAGCTTTCAGGGGAGGCCTCTTCCAAGCCTCTCAGAGGTCGTGGGGCCGAACGGCGAACGTCAATGCACTCTGTTTCGCTCCTGTAGTAGGCCTTTATTCACTAAATTGTAACATGACGACCTATGTGACTTTGGCAGGACATTTTAGCGCTTACTTTTGAGCTAGTGGGCTAAGATTTTAAACAAACGATCGATGGGAATCCAGCTTTCAGGGGAGGCCTCCCCCGAGTCTCTGGACGGCTGTGGGGCCGAGCGGCAAGCGTTAAAGCACTCAGTTTCGCTCGAGTACCATGACGACCGATTTGACTTCGGCACAACTTTAGGTCGCTTAATTTCAGCCGAGTGGGCTAGGAATTCACACAGACAAGCCTTGGGAATCCAGCTTTCAAGGGAGGCCTCTTCCAAGCCTCTCGGAGGTCGTGGGGCCGAACGGCGAGCGTCGAAGCAGTCGGTTTCGCTCCAGTAGTAGGCCTTTCTTGACTAAATTGTAACATGACAACCTATGTGACTTTGGCAGAACTTTTTAGCGCTTACTTTTGAGCTAGTGGGCTAAGATTTGAAACAAACGATCGGTGGGAATCCAGTTTTCAGACGAGGCCTCCTCCGAGTCTCTGGTCGGCTGTGGGGCCGAGCGGCGAGCGTTAAAGCACTCAGTTTCGCTCGAGTACCATGACGACCGATTTGACTTCGGCACGACTTTAGGTCGCTTAACTTCAGCCGAGCGGGTTAGGAATTCACACAGACAAGCCGTGGGAATCCAGCTTTCAAGGGAGGCCTCTTCCAAGCCTCTCGGAGCTCGTGGGGCCGAACGGCGAGCGTCGAAGCACTCGGTTTCACTCCAGTAGTAGGCCTTTATTGACTAAATTGTAACATGACGACCTATGTGATTTTGGCAGGACTTTTTAGCGCCTACTTTTCGGCTACTTGGCTAAGATTTGAAATAAACGATCGGTGGGAATCCAGCTTTCAGGGGAGGCCTCTTCCAAGCCTCTCGGAGGTCGTGGGGCCGAACGGCGAGCGTCAAAGCACTCAGTTTCGGTCCAGTAGTAGGCCTTTATTGACTAAATTGTAACATGACGACCTATGTGATTTTGGCAGGACTTTTTAGCGCTTACATTTGAGCTAGCGGGCTAGGAATTCACACAGACAATCCTTGGGAATCCAGCTTTCAGGGGAGGCCTCTTCCAAGCCTCTCAGAGGTCGTGGGGCCGAACGGCGAGCGTCAAAGCACTCGGTTTCGCTCCAGTAGTAGGCCTTTATTGACTAAATTGTAACATGACGACCTATGTGATTTTGGCAGGACTTTTTAGCGCCTACTTTTCGGCTACTTGGCTAAGATTTGAAATAAACGATCGGTGGGAATCCAGCTTTCAGGGGAGGCCTCTTCCAAGCCTCTCGGAGGTCGTGGGGCCGAACGGCGAGCGTCAAAGCACTCAGTTTCGGTCCAGTAGTAGGCCTTTATTGACTAAATTGTAACATGACAACCTATGTGACTTTGGCAGGCTTTTTTAGCGCTTACTTTTGAGCTAGTGGGCTAAGATTTGAAACAAACGATCGGTGGGAATCCAGCTTTCAGGGGAGGCCTCCCCCGAGTCTCTGGACGGCTGTGGGGCCGAGCGGCGAGCGTTAAAGCACTCTGTTTCGGTCCAGTAATAGGCCTTTATTGACTAAATTGTAACATGACGACCTATGTGATTTTGGCAGGACTTTTTAGCGCCTACTTTTCAGCTACTTGGCTAAGATTTGAAATAAACGATCGGTGGGAATCCAGCTTTCAGGGGAGGCTTCTTCCAAGCCTCTCAGAGGTCGTGGGGCCGAATGGCGAGCGTCAAAGCACTCAGTTTCGGTCCAGTAGTAGGCCTTTATTGACTAAATTGTAACATGACAACCTATGTGACTTTGGCAGGACTTTTTAGCGCTTACTTTTGAGCTAGTGGGCTAAGATTTGAAACAAACGATCGGTGGGAATCCAGCTTTCAGGGGAGGCCTCCCCCGAGTCTCTGGACGGCTGTGGGGCCAGGTGGCGAGCGTTAAAGTACTCGGTTTCGCTCGAATACCATTACGACCGATTTGACTTCGGCACGACTTTAGGTCACTTAATTTCAGCCTAGCGGGCTAGGGATTCACACAGACAATCCTTGGGGATCCAGCTTTCAGGGGAGGCCTCTTCCAAGCCTCTCAGAGGTCGTGGGGCCGAACGGCGAGCGTCAATGCACTCGGTTTCGCTCCTGTAGTAGGCCTTTATTCACTAAATTGTAACATGACGACCTATGTGACTTTGGCAGGACATTTTAGCGCTTACTTTTGAGCTAGTTGGCTAAGATTTTAAACAAACGATCAATGGGAATCCAGCTTTCAGGGGAGGCCTCCCCCGAGTCTCTGGACGGCTGTGGGGCCGAGCGGCAAGCGTTAAAGCACTCAGTTTCGCTCGAGTACCATGACGACCGATTTGACTTCGGCACAACTTTAGGTCGCTTAATTTCAGCCGAGCGGGCTAGGAATTCACACAGACAAGCCTTGGGAATCCAGCTTTCAAGGGAGGCCTCTTCCAAGCCTCTCGGAGGTCATGGGGCCGAACGGAGAGCGTCGAAGCAGTCTGTTTCGCTCCAGTAGTAGGCCTTCCTTGACTAAATTGTAACATGACAACCTATGTGACTTTGGCAGAACTTTTTAGCGCTTACTTTTGAGCTAGTGGGCTAAGATTTGAAACAAACGATCGGTGGGAATCCAGTTTTCAGACGAGGCCTCCTCCGAGTCTCTGGTCGGCTGTGGGGCCGAGCGGCGAGCGTTAAAGCACTCAGTTTCGCTCGAGTACCATGACGACCGATTTGACTTCGGCACGACTTTAGGTCGCTTAACTTCAGCCGAGCGGGCTAGGAATTCACACAGACAAGCCGTGGGAATCCAGCTTTCAAGGGAGGCCTCTTCCAAGCCTCTCGGAGCTCGTGGGGCCGAACGGCGAGCGTCGAAGCACTCGGTTTCACTCCAGTAGTAGGCCTTTATTGACTAAATTTTAACATGACGACCTATGTTACTTTGGCAGGACTTTTTAGCGCTTACTTTTTAGCTAGTGGGCTAAGATTTGAAAAAAACGATCGGTGGGAATCCAGCTTTCAGGGGAGGCCTCTTCCAAGCCTCTCGGAGGTCGTGGGTCGAACGGCGAGCGTCAAAGCACTCGGTTTCTCTCCAGTAGTAGGCCTTTATTGACTAAATTGTAACATGACGACCTATGTGATTTTGGCAGGACGTTTTAGCGCCTACTTTTCAGCTACTTGGCTAAGATTTGAAATAAACGATCGGTGGGAATCCAGCTTTCAGGGGAGGCCTCTTCCAAGCCTTTCGGAGGTCGTGGGGCCGAACGGCGAGCGTCAAAGCACTCGGTTTCGCTCCAGTAGTAGGCCTTTATTGACTAAATTGTAACATGACAACCTATGTGACTTTGGCAGGACTTTTTAGCGCTTACTTTTGATCTAGAGGGTTAAGATTTGAAACAAACGATCGGTGGGAACCAGCTTACAGGGGAGGCCTCCCCCGAGTCTCTGGACAGCTGTGGGGCTGAGCGGCGAGCGTTAAAGCACTCTGTTTCGGTCCAGTAATAGGCCTTTATTGACTAAATTGTAACATGACGACCTATGTGATTTTGGCAGGACTTTTTAGCGCTTACGTTTGAGCTAGTGGTCTAAGATTTAAAACAAACGATCGGTCGGAATCCAGCTTTAGGGGGAGGCCTCTTCCAAGCCTCTCAGAGGTCGTGGGGCCGAACGGCGAGCGTCAAAGCACTCGGTTTCGCTCCAGTAGTAGGCCTTTATTGACTAAATTGTAACATGACGACCTATGTGATTTTGGCAGGACTTTTTAGCGCCTACTTTTCGGCTACTTGGCTAAGATTTGAAATAAACGATCGGTGGGAATCCAGTTTTCAGACGAGGCCTCCTCCGAGTCTCTGGTCGGCTGTGGGGCCGAGCGGCGAGCGTTAAAGCACTCAGTTTCGCTCGAGTACCATGACGACCGATTTGACTTCGGCACGACTTTAGGTCGCTTAACTTCAGCCGAGTGGGCTAGGAATTCACACAGACAAGCCGTGGGAATCCAGCTTTCAAGGGAGGTCTCTTCCAAGCCTCTCGGAGCTCGTGGGGCCGAACGGCGAGCGTCGAAGCACTCTGTTTCCCTCCAGTAGTAGGCCTTTATTGACTAAATTGTAACATGACGACCTATGTTACTTTGGCAGGACTTTTTAGCGCTTACTTTTGAGCTAGTGGGCTAAGATTTGAAACAAACGATCGGTGGGAATCCAGCTTTCAGGAGAGGCCTCCCCTGAGTCTCTGGGCGGCTGTGGGGCCGAACGGCGAGCGTCAAAGCACTCGGTTTCTCTCCAGTAGTAGGCCTTTATTGACTAAATTGTAACATGACGACCTATGTGATTTTGGCAGGACGTTTTAGCGCCTACTTTTCAGCTACTTGGCTAAGATTTCAAATAAACGATCGGTGGGAATCCAGCTTTCAGGGAAGGCCTCTTCCAAGCCTCTCGGAGGTATTGGGGCCGAACGGCGAGCGTCAAAGCACTCGGTTTCGCTCCAGTAGTAGGCCTTTATTGACTAAATTGTAACATGACGACCTATGTGACTTTGGCAGGACTTTTTAGCGCTTACTTTTGAGCTAGTGGGCTAAGATTTGAAACAAACGATCGGTGGGAATCCAGCTTTCAGGGGAGGCCTCCCCCGAGTCTCTGGACGGCTGTGGGGCCAGGTGGCGAGCGTTAAAGTACTCAGTTTCGCTCGAATACCATTACGACCGATTAGACTTCGGCACGACTTTAGGTCACTTAATTTCAGCCTAGCGGGCTAGGGATTCACACAGACAATCCTTGGGGATCCAGCTTTCAGGGGAGGCCTCTTCCAAGCCTCTCAGAGGTCGTGGGGCCGAACGGCGAGCGTCAATGCACTCGGTTTCGCTCCTGTAGTAGGCCTTTATTCACTAAATTGTAACATGACGACCTATGTGACTTTGGCAGGACATTTTAGCGCTTACTTTTGAGCTAGTTGGCTAAGATTTTAAACAAACGATCAATGGGAATCCAGCTTTCAGGGGAGGCCTCCCCCGAGTCTCTGGACGGCTGTGGGGCCGAGCGGCAAGCGTTAAAGCACTCAGTTTCGCTCGAGTACCATGACGACCGATTTGACTTCGGCACAACTTTAGGTCGCTTAATTTCAGCCGAGCTGGCTAGGAATTCACACAGACAAGCCTTGGGAATCCAGCTTTCAAGGGAGGCCTCTTCCAAGCCTCTCGGAGGTCGTGGGGCCAAACGGAGAGCGTCGAAGCAGTCTGTTTTCGCTCCAGTAGTAGGCCTTCCTTGACTAAATTGTAACATGACAACCTATGTGACTTTGGCAGAACTTTTTAGCGCTTACTTTTGAGCTAGTGGGCTAAGATTTGAAACAAACGATCGGTGGGAATCCAGTTTTCAGACGAGGCCTCCTCCGAGTCTCTGGTCGGCTGTGGGGCCGAGCGGCGAGCGTTAAAGCACTCAGTTTCGCTCGAGTACCATGACGACCGATTTGACTTCGGCACGACTTTAGGTCGCTTAACTTCAGCCGAGCGGGCTAGGAATTCACACAGACAAGCCGTGGGAATCCAGCTTTCAAGGGAGGCCTCTTCCAAGCCTCTCGGAGCTCGTGGGGCCGAACGGCGAGCGTCGAAGCACTCGGTTTCACTCCAGTAGTAGGCCTTTATTGACTAAATTTTAACATGACGACCTATGTTACTTTGGCAGGACTTTTTAGCGCTTACTTTTTAGCTAGTGGGCTAAGATTTGAAAAAAACGATCGGTGGGAATCCAGCTTTCAGGGGAGGCCTCTTCCAAGCCTCTCGGAGGTCGTGGGTCGAACGGCGAGCGTCAAAGCACTCGGTTTCTCTCCAGTAGTAGGCCTTTATTGACTAAATTGTAACATGACGACCTATGTGATTTTGGCAGGACGTTTTAGCGCCTACTTTTCAGCTACTTGGCTAAGATTTGAAATAAACGATCGGTGGGAATCCAGCTTTCAGGGGAGGCCTCTTCCAAGCCTTTCGGAGGTCGTGAGGCCGAACGGCGAGCGTCAAAGCACTCGGTTTCGCTCCAGTAGTAGGCCTTTATTGACTAAATTGTAACATGACAACCTATGTGACTTTGGCAGGACTTTTTAGCGCTTACTTTTGATCTAGAGGGTTAAGATTTGAAACAAACGATCGGTGGGAACCAGCTTACAGGGGAGGCCTCCCCCGAGTCTCTGGACAGCTGTGGGGCTGAGCGGCGAGCGTTAAAGCACTCTGTTTCGGTCCAGTAATAGGCCTTTATTGACTAAATTGTAACATGACGACCTATGTGATTTTGGCAGGACTTTTTAGCGCTTACGTTTGAGCTAGTGGTCTAAGATTTAAAACAAACGATCGGTCGGAATCCAGCTTTAGGGGGAGGCCTCTTCCAAGCCTCTCAGAGGTCGTGGGGCCGAACGGCGAGCGTCAAAGCACTCGGTTTCGCTCCAGTAGTAGGCCTTTATTGACTAAATTGTAACATGACGACCTATGTGATTTTGGCAGGACTTTTTAGCGCCTACTTTTCGGCTACTTTGCTAAGATTTGAAATAAACGATCGGTGGGAATCCAGTTTTCAGACGAGGCCTCCTCCGAGTCTCTGGTCGGCTGTGGGGCCGAGCGGCGAGCGTTAAAGCACTCAGTTTCGCTCGAGTACCATGACGACCGATTTGACTTCGGCACGACTTTAGGTCGCTTAACTTCAGCCGAGTGGGCTAGGAATTCACACAGACAAGCCGTGGGAATCCAGCTTTCAAGGGAGGCCTCTTCCAAGCCTCTCGGAGCTCGTGGGGCCGAACGGCGAGCGTCGAAGCACTCTGTTTCCCTCCAGTAGTAGGCCTTTATTGACTAAATTGTAACATGACGACCTATGTGACTTTGGCAGGACATTTTAGCGCTTACTTTTGAGCTAGTTGGCTAAGATTTTAAACAAACGATCAATGGGAATCCAGCTTTCAGGGGAGGCCTCCCCCGAGTCTCTGGACGGCTGTGGGGCCGAGCGGCAAGCGTTAAAGCACTCAGTTTCGCTCGAGTACCATGACGACCGATTTGACTTCGGCACAACTTTAGGTCGCTTAATTTCAGCCGAGCTGGCTAGGAATTCACACAGACAAGCCTTGGGAATCCAGCTTTCAAGGGAGGCCTCTTCCAAGCCTCTCGGAGGTCGTGGGGCCAAACGGAGAGCGTCGAAGCAGTCTGTTTCGCTCCAGTAGTAGGCCTTCCTTGACTAAATTGTAACATGACAACCTATGTGACTTTGGCAGAACTTTTTAGCGCTTACTTTTGAGCTAGTGGGCTAAGATTTGAAACAAACGATCGGTGGGAATCCAGTTTTCAGACGAGGCCTCCTCCGAGTCTCTGGTCGGCTGTGGGGCCGAGCGGCGAGCGTTAAAGCACTCAGTTTCGCTCGAGTACCATGACGACCGATTTGACTTCGGCACGACTTTAGGTCGCTTAACTTCAGCCGAGCGGGCTAGGAATTCACACAGACAAGCCGTGGGAATCCAGCTTTCAAGGGAGGCCTCTTCCAAGCCTCTCGGAGCTCGTGGGGCCGAACGGCGAGCGTCGAAGCACTCGGTTTCACTCCAGTAGTAGGCCTTTATTGACTAAATTTTAACATGACGACCTATGTTACTTTGGCAGGACTTTTTAGCGCTTACTTTTTAGCTAGTGGGCTAAGATTTGAAAAAAACGATCGGTGGGAATCCAGCTTTCAGGGGAGGCCTCTTCCAAGCCTCTCGGAGGTCGTGGGTCGAACGGCGAGCGTCAAAGCACTCGGTTTCTCTCCAGTAGTAGGCCTTTATTGACTAAATTGTAACATGACGACCTATGTGATTTTGGCAGGACGTTTTAGCGCCTACTTTTCAGCTACTTGGCTAAGATTTGAAATAAACGATCGGTGGGAATCCAGCTTTCAGGGGAGGCCTCTTCCAAGCCTTTCGGAGGTCGTGGGGCCGAACGGCGAGCGTCAAAGCACTCGGTTTCGCTCCAGTAGTAGGCCTTTATTGACTAAATTGTAACATGACAACCTATGTGACTTTGGCAGGACTTTTTAGCGCTTACTTTTGATCTAGAGGGTTAAGATTTGAAACAAACGATCGGTGGGAACCAGCTTACAGGGGAGGCCTCCCCCGAGTCTCTGGACAGCTGTGGGGCTGAGCGGCGAGCGTTAAAGCACTCTGTTTCGGTCCAGTAATAGGCCTTTATTGACTAAATTGTAACATGACGACCTATGTGATTTTGGCAGGACTTTTTAGCGCTTACGTTTGAGCTAGTGGTCTAAGATTTAAAACAAACGATCGGTCGGAATCCAGCTTTAGGGGGAGGCCTCTTCCAAGCCTCTCAGAGGTCGTGGGGGCCGAACGGCGAGCGTCAAAGCACTCGGTTTCGCTCCAGTAGTAGGCCTTTATTGACTAAATTGTAACATGACGACCTATGTGATTTTGGCAGGACTTTTTAGCGCCTACTTTTCGGCTACTTGGCTAAGATTTGAAATAAACGATCGGTGGGAATCCAGTTTTCAGACGAGGCCTCCTCCGAGTCTCTGGTCGGCTGTGGGGCCGAGCGGCGAGCGTTAAAGCACTCAGTTTCGCTCGAGTACCATGACGACCGATTTGACTTCGGCACGACTTTAGGTCGCTTAACTTCAGCCGAGTGGGCTAGGAATTCACACAGACAAGCCGTGGGAATCCAGCTTTCAAGGGAGGCCTCTTCCAAGCCTCTCGGAGCTCGTGGGGCCGAACGGCGAGCGTCGAAGCACTCTGTTTCCCTCCAGTAGTAGGCCTTTATTGACTAAATTGTAACATGACGACCTATGTTACTTTGGCAGGACTTTTTAGCGCTTACTTTTGAGCTAGTGGGCTAAGATTTGAAACAAAACGATCGGTGGGAATCCAGCTTTCAGGAGAGGCCTCCCCCGAGTCTCTGGGCGGCTGTGGGGCCGAACGGCGAGCGTCAAAGCACTCGGTTTCTCTCCAGTAGTAGGCCTTTATTGACTAAATTGTAACATGACGACCTATGTGATTTTGGCAGGACGTTTTAGCGCCTACTTTTCAGCTACTTGGCTAAGATTTCAAATAAACGATCGGTGGGAATCCAGCTTTCAGGGAAGGCCTCTTCCAAGCCTCTCGGAGGTATTGGGGCCGAACGGCGAGCGTCAAAGCACTCGGTTTCGCTCCAGTAGTAGGCCTTTATTGACTAAATTGTAACATGACGACCTATGTGACTTTGGCAGGACGTTTTAGCGCTTACTTTTGAGCTAGTGGGCTAAGATTTTAAACAAACGATCGGTGGGAATCCAGCTTTCAGGGGAGGCCACCCCCGAGTCTCTGGACGGCTGTGGGGCCGAGCGGCAAGCGTTAAAGCACTCAGTTTCACTCGAGTACCATGACGACCGATTTGACTTCGGCACGACTTTAGGTCGCTTAACTTCAGCCGAGCGGGCTAGGAACTCACACAGACAAGCCGTGGGAATCCAGCTTTCAAGGGAGGCCTCTTCCAAGCCTCTCGGAGCTCGTGGGGCCGAACGGCGAGCGTCGAAGCACTCGGTTTCGCTCCAGTAGTAGGCCTTTATTGACTAAATTGTAACATGACAACCTATGTGACTTTGGCAGGACTTTTTAGCGCTTACTTTTGATCTAGTGGGTTAAGATTTGAAACAAACGATCGGTGGGAATCCAGCTTTCAAGGGAGGCCCCTTCCAAGCCTCTCGGAGCTCGTGGGGCCGAACGGCGAGCGTCGAAGCACTCTGTTTCACTCCAGTAGTAGGCCTTTATTGACTAAATTGTAACATGACGACCTATGTGATTTTGGCAGGACGTTTTAGCGCCTACTTTTCAGCTACTTGGCTAAGATTTGAAATAAACGATCGGTGGGAATCCAGCTTTCAGGGGAGGCCTCCCCCGAGTCTCTGGACGGCTGTGGGGCCGAACGGCGAGCGTCAAAGCACTCGGTTTCTCTCCAGTAGTAGGCCTTTATTGACTAAATTGTAACATGACGACCTATGTGATTTTGGCAGGACGTTTTAGCGCCTACTTTTCAGCTACTTGGCTAAGATTTGAAATAAACGATCGGTGGGAATCCAGCTTTCAGGGG
Source organism: Phycodurus eques (assembly GCF_024500275.1). NCBI lineage: Eukaryota > Metazoa > Chordata > Actinopteri > Syngnathiformes > Syngnathidae > Phycodurus > Phycodurus eques. The sequence continues at coordinate 183,644 of NW_026904061.1, forward strand.
AGGCCTCTTCCAAGCCTTTCGGAGATCGTGGGGCCGAACGGCGAGCGTCAAAGCACTCGGTTTCGCTCCAGTAGTAGGCCTTTATTGACTAAATTGTAACATGACAACCTATGTGACTTTGGCAGGACTTTTTAGCGCTTACTTTTGATCTAGTGGGTTAAGATTTGAAAGAAACGATCGGTGGGAAACCAGCTTTCAGGGGAGGCCTCCCCCGAGTCTCTGGACAGCTGTGGGGCCGAGCGGCGAGCGTTAAAGCACTCTGTTTCGGTCCAGTTATAGGCCTTTATTGACTAAATTGTAACATGACGACCTATGTGATTTTGGCAGGACTTTTTAGCGCTTACGTTTGAGCTAGTGGTCTAAGATTTAAAACAAACGATCGGTGGGAATCCAGCTTTAGGGGGAGGCCTCTTCCAAGCCTCTCAGAGGTCGTGGGGCCGAACGGCGAGGGTCAAAGCACTCGGTTTCGCTCCAGTAGTAGGCCTTTATTGACTAAATTGTAACATGACGACCTATGTGATTTTGGCAGGACTTTTTAGCGCCTACTTTTCGGCTACTTGGCTAAGATTTGAAATCAACGATCGGTGGGCATCCAGTTTTCAGACGAGGCCTCCTCCGAGTCTCTGGTCGGCTGTGGGGCCGAGCGGCGAGCGTTAAAGCACTCAGTTTCGCTCGAGTACCATGACGACCGATTTGACTTCGGCACGACTTTAGGTCGCTTAACTTCAGCCGAGTGGGCTAGGAATTCACACAGACAAGCCGTGGGAATCCAGCTTTCAAGGGAGGCCTATTCCAAGCCTCTCGGAGCTCGTGGGGCCGAACGGCGAGCGTCGAAGCACTCTGTTTCCCTCCAGTAGTAGGCCTTTATTGACTAAATTGTAACATGACGACCTATGTTACTTTGGCAGGACTTTTTAGCGCTTACTTTTGAGCTAGTGGGCTAAGATTTGAAACAAACGATCGGTGGGAATCCAGCTTTCAGGAGAGGCCTCCCCCGAGTCTCTGGGCGGCTGTGGGGCCGAACGGCGAGCGTCAAAGCACTCGGTTTCTCTCCAGTAGTAGGCCTTTATTGACTAAATTGTAACATGACGACCTATGTGATTTTGGCAGGACGTTTTAGCGCCTACTTTTCAGCTACTTGGCTAAGATTTCAAATAAACGATCGGTGGGAATCCAGCTTTCAGGGAAGGCCTCTTCCAAGCCTCTCGGAGGTATTGGGGCCGAACGGCGAGCGTCAAAGCACTCGGTTTCGCTCCAGTAGTAGGCCTTTATTGACTAAATTGTAACATGACGACCTATGTGACTTTGGCAGGACGTTTTAGCGCTAACTTTTGAGCTAGTGGGCTAAGATTTTAAACAAACGATCGGTGGGAATCCAGCTTTCAGGGGAGGCCACCCCCGAGTCTCTGGACGGCTGTGGGGCCGAGCGGCGAGCGTTAAAGCACTCAGTTTCGCTCGAGTACCATGACGACCGATTTGACTTCGGCACGACTTTAGGTCGCTTAACTTCAGCCGAGCGGGCTAGGAACTCACACAGACAAGCCGTGGGAATCCAGCTTTCAAGGGAGGCCTCTTCCAAGCCTCTCGGAGCTCGTGGGGCCGAACGGCGAGCGTCGAAGCACTCGGTTTCGCTCCAGTAGTAGGCCTTTATTGACTAAATTGTAACATGACAACCTATGTGACTTTGGCAGGACTTTTTAGCGCTTACTTTTGATCTAGTGGGTTAAGATTTGAAACAAACGATCGGTGGGAATCCAGCTTTCAAGGGAGGCCCCTTCCAAGCCTCTCGGAGCTCGTGGGGCCGAACGGCGAGCGTCGAAACACTCTGTTTCACTCCAGTAGTAGGCCTTTATTGACTAAATTGTAACATGACGACCTATGTTACTTTGGCAGGACTTTTTAGCGCTTACTTTTGATCTAGTGGGTTAAGATTTGAAACAAATGATCGGTGGGAAACCAGCTTTCAGGGGAGGCCTCCCCCGAGTCTCTGGACAGCTGTGGGGCCGAGCGGCGAGCGTTAAAGCACTCAGTTTCGCTCGAGTACCATGACGACCGATTTGACTACGGCACGACTTTAGGTCGCTTAACTTCAGCCGAGCGGGCTAGGAACTCACACAGACAAGCCGTGGGAATCCAGCTTTCAAGGGAGGCCTCTTCCAAGCCTCTCGGAGCTCGTGGGGCCGAACGGCGAGCGTCGAAGCACTCGGTTTCGCTCCAGTAGTAGGCCTTTATTGACGAAATTGTAACATGACAACCTATGTGACTTTGGCAGGACTTTTTAGCGCTTACTTTTGATCTAGTGGGTTAAGATTTGAAACAAACGATCGGTGGGAAACCAGCTTTCAGGGGAGGCCTCCCCCAAGTCTCTGGACAGCTGTGGGGCTGAGCGGCGAGCGTTAAAGCACTCTGTTTCGGTCCAGTCATAGGCCTTTATTGACTAAATTGTAACATGACGACCTATGTGATTTTGGCTGGACTTTTTAGCGCTTACGTTTGAGATAGCGGGCTAGGAATTCACACAGACAATCCTTGGGAATCCAGCTTTCAGGGGAGGCCTCTTCCAAGCCTCTCAGAGGTCGTGGGGCCGAACGGCGAACGTCAAAGCACTCGGTTTCGCTCCAGTAGTAGGCCTTTATTGACTAAATTGTAACATGACGACCTATGTGATTTTGGCAGGACTTTTTAGCGCCTACTTTTCGGCTACTTGGCTAAGATTTGAAATAAACGATCGGTGGGAATCCAGCTATCAGGGGAGGCCTCTTCCAAGCCTCTCGGAGGTCGTGGGGCCGAACGGCGAGCGTCAAAGCACTCAGTTTCGGTCCAGTAGTAGGCCTTTATTGACTAAATTGTAACATGACAACCTATGTGACTTTGGCAGGACTTCTTAGCGCTTACTTTTGAGCTAGTGGGCTAAGATTTGAAAAAAACGATCGGTGGGAATCCAGCTTTCAGGGGAGGCCTCTTCCAAGCCTCTCGGAGGTCGTGGGGCCGAACGGCGAGCGTCAAAGCACTCGGTTTCTCTCCAGTAGTAGGCCTTTATTGACTAAATTGTAACATGACGACCTATGTAATTTTGGCAGGACGTTTTAGCGCCTACTTTTCAGCTACTCGGCTAAGATTTGAAATAAACGATCGGTGGGAATCCAGCTTTCAGGGGAGGCCTCTTCCAAGCCTCTCGGAGGTCGTGGGGCCGAACGGCGAGCGTCAAAGCACTCGGTTTCGCTCCAGTAGTAGGCCTTTATTGACTAAATTGTAACATGACGACCTATGTGACTTTGGCAGGACTTTTTAGCGCTTACTTTTGAGCTAGTGGGCTAAGATTTTAAACAAACGATCGGTGGGAATCCAGCTTTCAGGTGAGGCCACCCCCGAGTTTCTGGACGGCTGTGGGGCCGAGCGGCGAGCGTTAAAGCACTCAGTTTCGCTCGAGTACCATGACGACCGATTTGACTTCGGCACGACTTTAGGTCGCTTAACTTCAGCCGAGCGGGCTAGGAATTCACACAGACAAGCCGTGGGAATCCAGCTTTCAAGGGAGGCCTCTTCCAAGCCTCTCAGAGGTCGTGGGGCCGATCGGCGAGCGTCGAAGCACTCGGTTTCACTCTAGTAGTAGGCCTTTATTGACTAAATTGTAACATGACAACCTATGTGACTTTGGCAGGACTTTTTAGCGCTTACTTTTGATTTAGTGGGTTAAGATTTGAAACAAACGATCGGTGGGAATCCAGTTTTCAGACGAGGCCTCCTCCGAGTCTCTGGTCGGCTGTGGGGCCGAGCGGCGAGCGTTAAAGCACTCAGTTTCGCTCGAGTACCATGACGACCGATTTGACTTCGGCACGACTTTAGGTCGCTTAACTTCAGCCGAGCGGGCTAGGAATTCACACAGACAAGCCGTGGGAATCCAGCTTTCAAGGGAGGCCTCTTCCAAGCCTCTCGGAGCTCGTGGGGCCGAACGGCGAGCGTCGAAGCACTCGGTTTCACTCCAGTAGTAGGCCTTTATTGACTAAATTGTAACATGACGACCTATGTTACTTTGGCAGGACTTTTTAGCGCTTACTTTTTAGCTAGTGGGCTAAGATTTGAAACAAACGATCGGTGTGAATCCAGCTTTCAGGGGAGGCCTCCCCCGAGTCTCTGGACGGCTGTGGGGCCGAACGGCGAGCTTCAAAGCACTCGGTTTCTCTCCAGTAGTAGGCCTTTATTGACTAAATTGTAACATGACGATCTATGTGACTTTGGCAGGACTTTTTAGCGCCTACTTTTGAACTAGTGGGCTAAGATTTTAAACAAACGATCGGTGGGAATCCAGCTTTCAGGGGAGGCCTCCACCGAGTCTCTGGACAGCTGTGGGGCCGAGCGGCGAGCGTTAAAGCACTCCGTTTCGGTCCAGTAATAGGCCTTAATTGACTAAATTGTAACATGACGACCTATGTGATTTTGGCAGGACTTTTTATCGCTTACGTTTGAGCTAGTGGGCTAAGATTTAAAACAAACGATCGGTGGGAATCCAGCTTTCAGGGGAGGCCTCTTCCAAGCCTCTCAGAGGTCGTGGGGCCGAACGGCGAGCGTCAAAGCACTCGGTTTCGCTCCAGTAGTAGGCCTTTATTGACTAAATTGTAACATGACAACCTATGTGACTTTGGCAGGACTTTTTAGCGCTTGCGTTTGAGCTAGTGGGCTAAGATTTGAAACAAACGATCGGTGGGAATCCAGCTTTCAGGGGAGGCCACCCCCGAGTCTTTGGACGGCTGTGTGGCCGAGCGGCGAGCGTTAAAGCACTCAGTTTCGCTCGAGTACCATGACGACCGATTTGACTTCAGCACAACTTTAGGTCGCTTAATTTAAGCCGAGCGGGCTAGGAAATCACACAGACAAGCCTTGGGAATCCAGCTTTCAAGGGAGGCCTCTTCCAAGCCTCTCGGAGGTCGTGGGGCCGAACGGCGAGCGTCGAAGCACTCGGTTTCGCTCCAGTAGTAGGCCTTTCTTGACGAAATTGTAACATGACAACCTATGTGACTTTGGCAGAACTTTTTAGCGCTTACTTTTGAGCTCGTGGGCTAAGATTTGAAACAAACGATCGGTGGGAATCCAGTTTTCAGACGAGGCCTCCTCCGAGTCTCTGGTCGGCTGTGGGGCCGAGCGGCGAGCGTTAAAGCACTCAGTTTCGCTCGAGTACCATGACGACCGATTTGACTTCGGCACGACTTTAGGTCGCTTAACTTCAGCCAAGCGGGCTAGGAATTAACACAGACAAGCCGTGGGAATCCAGCTTTCAAGGGAGGCCTCTTCGAAGCCTCTCGGAGCTCGTGGGGCCGAACGGCGAGCGTCGAAGCACTCGGTTTCACTCCAGTAGTAGGCCTTTATTGACTAAATTGTAACATGACGACCTATGTTACTTTGGCACGACTTTTTAGCGCTTAATTTTGAGCTAGTGGGCTAAGATTTGAAACAAACGATCGGTGGGAATCCAGCTTTCAGGGGAGGCCTCCCCCGAGTCTCTGGACGGCTGTGGGGCCGAACGGCGAGCGTCAAAGCACTCGGTTTCTCTCCAGTAGTAGGCCTTTATTGACTAAATTGTAACATGACGACCTATGTGATTTTGGCAGGACGTTTTAGCGCCTACTTTTCAGCTACTTGGCTAAGATTTGAAATAAACGATCGGTGGGAATCCAGCTTTCAGGGAAGGCCTCTTCCAAGCCTCTCGGAGGTCGTGGGGCCGAACGGCGAGCGTCAAAGCACTCGGTTTCGCTCGAGTACCATGACGACCGATTTGACTTCGGCACGACTTTAGGTCGCTTAACTTCAGCCGAGCGGGCTAGGAACTCACACAGACAAGCCGTGGGAATCCAGCTTTCAAGGGAGGCCTCTTCCAAGCCTCTCGGAGCTCGTGGGGCCGAACGGCGAGCGTCGAAGCACTCTGTTTCACTCTAGTAGTAGGCCTTTATTGACTAAATTGTAACATGACAACCGATGTGACTTTGGCAGGACTTTTTAGCGCTTACTTTTGATCTAGTGGGTTAAGATTTGAAAGAAACGATCGGTGGGAAACCAGCTTTCAGGGGAGGCCTCCCCCGAGTCTCTGGACAGCTGTGGGGCCGAGCGGCGAGCGTTAAAGCACTCTGTTTCGGTCCAGTTATAGGCCTTTATTAGCTAAATTGTAACATGACGACCTATGTGATTTTGGCAGGACTTTTTAGCGCTTACGTTTGAGCTAGCGGGCTAGGAATTCACACAGACAATCCTTGGGAATCCAGCTTTCAGGGGAGGCCTCTTCCAAGCCTCTTAGAGGTCGTGGGGCCGAACGGCGAGCGTCAAAGCACTCGGTTTCGCTCCAGTAGTAGGCCTTTATTGAATAAATTGTAACATGACGACCTATGTGATTTTGGCAGGACTTTTTAGCGCCTACTTTTCGGCTACTTGGCTAAGATTTGAAATAAACGATCGGTGGGAATCCAGCTTTCAGGGGAGGCCTCTTCCAAGCCTCTCGGAGGTCGTGGGGCCGAACGGCGAGCGTTTCGGTCCAGTAATAGGCCTTTATTGACTAAATTGTAACATGACGACCTATGTGATTTTGGCAGGACGTTTTAGCGCCCTACTTTTCAGCTACTTGGCTAAGATTTGAAATAAACGATCGGTGGGAATCCAGCTTTCAGGGGAGGCCTCTTCCAAGCCTCTCAGAGGTCGTGGGGCCGAATGGCGAGCGTCAAAGCACTCAGTTTCGGTCCAGTAGAAGGCCTTTATTGACTAAATTGTAACATGACAACCTATGTGACTTTGGCAGGACTTTTTAGCGCTTACGTTTGAGCTAGTGGGCTAAGATTTTAAACAAACGATCGGTGGGAATCCAGCTTTCAGGGGAGGCCACCCCCGAGTCTCTGGACGGCTGTGGGGCCGAGCGGCGAGCGTTAAAGCACTCAGTTTCGCTCGAGTACCATGATGACCGATTTGACTTCGGCACGACTTTAGGTCGCTTAACTTCAGCCGAGCGGGCTAGGAATTCACACAGACAAGCCGTGGGAATCCAGCTTTCAAGGGAGGCCTCTTCCAAGCCTCTCGGAGCTCGTGGGGCCGAACGGCGAGCGTCGAAGCACTCGGTTTCACTCCAGTAGTAGGCCTTTATTGACTAAATTGTAACATGACAAACTATGTGACTTTGGAAGGACTTTTTAGCGCTTACTTTTGATCGAGTGGGTTAAGATTTGAAACAAACGATCGGTGGGATACTAGCTTTCAGGGGAGGCCTCCCCCGAGTCTCTTGGACAGCTGTGGGGCCGAGCGGCGAGCGTTAAAGCACTCTGTTTCGGTCCAGTAATAGGCCTTTATTAACTAAATTGTAACATGACGACCTATGTGATTTTGGCAGGACTTTTTAGCGCTTACGTTTGAGCTAGCGGGCTAGAATTCACACTGACAATCCTTGGGAATCCAGCTTTCAGGGGAGGCCTCTTCCAAGCCTCTCAGAGGTCGTGGGGCCGAACGGCGAGCATCAAAGCACTCGGTTTCGCTCCAGTAGTAGGCCTTTATTGACTAAATTGTAACATGACGACCTATGTGATTTTGTCAGGACTTTTTAGCGCCTACTTTTCGGCTACTTGGCTAAGATTTGAAATAAACGATCGGTGTGGAATCCAGCTTTCAGGGGAGGCCTCTTCCAAGCCTCTCGGAGGTCGTGGGGCCGAACGGCGAGCGTTTCGGTCCAGTAATAGGCCTTTATTGACTAAATTGTAACATGACGACCTATGTGATTTTGGCAGGACGTTTTAGCGCCTACTTTTCAGCTACTTGGCTAAGATTTGAAATAAACGATCGGTGGGAATCCAGCTTTCAGGGGAGGCCTCTTCCAAGCCTCTCAGAGGTCGTGGGGCCGAATGGCGAGCGTCAAAGCACTCAGTTTCGGTCCAGTAGTAGGCCTTTATTGACTAAATTGTAACATGACAACCTATGTGACTTTGGCAGGACTTTTTAGCGCTTACTTTTTGAGCTAGTGGGCTAAGATTTGAAACAAACGATCGGTGGGAATCCAGCTTTCAGGGGAGGCCTCCCCCAAGTCTCTGGACGGCTGTGGGGCCAGGTGGCGA